>NW_007257440.1:516020-735004 GCF_000164805.1 Carlito syrichta
GGCATGTGCCACCACACCTGGCTTTTTTTTTTAAATTATTGTAGAGACAAGATCTTGACAAGTTGCCCAGGCTGGTCTTGAACCCCTGGGCTCAGTCAGTCCTCTTGCTCCACCTCCCAAAGTGCTGAGTTACAGGTGTGATGCCAGGCTATTTCTCTCTTTCTTTCTCTCTTTCCTTCTCTCTTTCTTAAAAAAAAAAGCCCTGTTCCCTCACACAAGGTAAAGTGCAGTGGTGACATAATAGCCTATTTCAGCCTCAAACTTCTGGGCTCAAACAATCCTTCTGCCTCAGCCTCCCAAAGTGCTGGGGTTACAGGTGTGAGCCACCACACTCAGCCTTCATTTTAACTTTTCTAATAAAGACATCACGCGAGGATCCCAAAATGGCAGGGCTTCTGTCTTGCCCAGAGCTGTCTGGACTCCTTTATTGGCCACGTTTCAAGAATTCATCTACACCTCTCAGGTCATGATTCCCCATCTTCTTCTGGACTTGGCGGCCCTGCTGGTGCTGTGTGCAGCATCTTCCCAATCTGACTGCCGCATTTTTATACTAAAAACAACACGGAACTGATGAAGCAAATAACCATTTGCAGTCTTGACACCCACAGGAGTCTCTGCCACCATCTCCATATGGTCTGCTCCTCAGTGTCTGTCCTATTTCTTACAAATAAAATAATAAGGACTCTCATCATTGAATTTAGGGCCCACCTGGATATTCTGGGCTGGCCTCATCTTGAAATCTTCCACTGCATCTGCAAAGACCTTTTCCCATGTAGGCCATGGTCACCGGTCCTGGGATTAGGACTTAGACATACATCTTTGGGAAGGTGTCATTCAATGCACTCTATCTCCTGTACCCCCAAATAAATTAAGGTTGCTCCCAATCACATTTCCATTGCCTTGCCAAGACACAGAGAGACGGGGCCTCCCAGGGTGTGACTGTATCCAGCCTGGGTGCTAGACACCCATGCAGACCTAGCTCTGTTGACCTTCCAGCCCCAGCTGCATTCCCTGTCCTGCTGGGGCTTTTTGGGACCGTTGTCCATGTGCTCTTATTAAAGCATCACCTGCATCTGCCTCTGAGCCAACAACCCAGCAACTTGAATCCAGAGAAGCTGTTTGCATCTGCTTTAAACTTGTCTCCTGGGAAATGACCAGTTCGGAGAGCCGGTGAGCCTGAAGGCAGATGAGTCACTGAGGTGACAGTAAGTACCTGTCATCCAACCAGGGCAGAAGAAGGAAAACCGCTGGACTGGAGGGCTGGGGGACATGGCATGAGCTGACCCCACTTTGATAGTTTCTCTGTATGGCGGGAAACTGCTGGGCCTCCCTGACTCTCAGGATGGGCTGCCTAGGGAGGAAGGCACTGCCTTTGATCCTTATTTTTGTGCCGATATACGCCACAAAAATAAGGGTGTGGACATGGGTCTTCACTGCAGGAAACTTCCCTAGCAGGGCCAAGAGGACCATTATTTGAGAGGGTCCGTGGACTGGAAGAACAGGCAGGTCCACCCATGGCTTGGGGCAGCAGGTTTTAAGATTGGCGACAGCCGGAGGACAGGTGCTATGGAAAGAGAGGCATCAGTGCTTAGTGGTCACAGACCATGGAATTGGCTAAAGTTATTGTCACTTGTAGTTGGAAACCAATATTAGGTTTGCTGGGCTCTGCCCTGAAGACCTGCCAGATGACACGCGTGGGTTTGTCGAGGCCAGAGGCTAGAAGGGAACCTGGACAGCCCAAGGAGCACAGCTAGGGGCCCTGGGGTGCTGAGGCAGGGCAGCGTCGCTGGGTGTGGGTCGTCAGTTCACGGGTCTGCCTCGAGGCAGAGGGTGTGGACAGCCACCCGGACTCCTGTGTTGGGTCCCACGTGCACTGTGCGTGTTTGGTCTGCAGCCAGAACTTCCTGTTTAAGCCCCATCGAACACTCATGAGACCACACTGCCAGCCCTTCACTCACAGGCAGGACCTGGGGTCACAGTGGTGAAGTGACTGGCCAGTGGTCATTGGGGGCTGGGGCAGGGATCAGAGTCTTGGCTGCAGGCCTGGAGTTCACATCCCACATGGTGCAGCTTGAGACCTGGGGTCAGTCACTGGCCTCCCTGTAGCTTAGAGCCCTGCTGAGGGTCCGACTGGGGGAAGGACATGAAGTGCGCCCTGAGGTGGTGGCAGCAGCAGGCGCCACAGCGGTGTGGGAGGAGAGGCTTGTTTTCACCACTCCTGGCCTTATAAATTGCTGTGTGTTCCTTTCACAGGGTTGGAACTTCCCAGATAGGCCCTTGACATGCCAGCAGAGCCTCACCAGCAACTATGATGTGGACGTCCTGTACTGAAGCCTAGTACAAGAGAGCCAGACCATGACCCGGACAGTTCACCAGTTACAGCTGGCCATGCAGGAACTAAGGACCTTGGTGAGGAAGACCCAGCATAGACACCAGAAGATGGATGCCTTGCTGAAGGCCCTTGGGCCCGAGCCCAAGCAAGAAAAGAGTGCAGCAGGCCCTGGAGAGCACGGCAGAGAGGGATGCCCTGCAGGATGCGCTGGATCACCTGGCACACTTCAACCACAACCTGGACATTGGACTGGCCACTCTTGAGAGGCAGCTGCAGGTGGCCAAGCTTGGCACCACAGCCACAAGGTCGACCACAGCCCCAGCCATGACCCTGGGCTAGCCTAAGTGGCCAAGCCTGAGTTCCCTGATGCGCCAGGGGGGTGGGCAGGAGCTCACTGCTCCCGCTGAGCACAGGAGCCCCCCTCAGGACAACCGCTGGCTCTCTGCAGGGAATGCAGGAGGCCACAGCCTCTGGGTACCTGATGGGGCTACCTCAGCCCCACAGGAACTCCAGGGCCCAGGACAGAACAAGCATTGCAGCCCTCCTCCAAACTAGGCTTCCATCTCTTTCCCTTGGGCCAACCCCCTCCAAGAAGGCTTCTCAGCCTTTCTGCTCCTCATAACCTGCCCCACAGGGCTGGACTGACCTGACCCTGTCACTCATCCATGGGACGGCCTAACATCAGGTACCCAGCAGGTCAGACCTCGTGTGCCTTACAGGGGAAAAGGGAACTTGCAGAGGGATTTCGTTAGGACCCGGAGATGGGGAGAGGATCCTGGATCATCCCTTGGGGCCAGCGCCATCACAAGGTTCTTATGAAGGGGAGGTGGGAGGGATGGTCAGAGAAGGAGATGCGAGGATGGACACAGAGGTTGGAGGGTTGCAAGGAAGGGGTCGCAAGCCAAGGGACACAGGCACCACTGGGACCCCCGGAGGGAACTAGTCCTGCCCACACCTTGCTGTGAGCCCCGTGAGTCTTGGGTTGGACCGTGACCTCCAGAAATGTAAGATGACAGACCTGTGCTGTTGTAAGTTGCCAGTTTTGTGATGCTGAGTGGCAGCTGTGACAGGAGACTTGTGCTGGGCTCCCTGGCAGTGAGGAGCTCTTTCTCAGCTTTGCTGGGGCAGCTCGGGACCCCAGTGGGACCCAACCGTTTCCTAGTAGGACCCTCATCCTCCATCCTCCTGCCTGTTAAATGGGGGTGATCGTATAGTAAAATATGAACGACACTGAGATACCACCTAACTCCAGTCAGAATGGCAATTATCAACAACTCAAAAAATAACAGCTGCTGGAGAGGGTGTGGTGAAAAGGGAACACTTCTATACTGTTGGTGGGAGTGTAAACTAGTGCAACCTCTGTGGAAAGCAGTGTGGCGATTCCTAAAAGCTCTAAAAATTGACCTTCCATATGACCCCGCAATCTCCCTACTGGGAATATACCCTGAAGAACACAAATCACTCTATAAAAAAGATACCTGCACACGTATGTTTATCACAGCGTTGTTCACAATAGCAAGAACCTGGAAACAACCATGCTGCCCATCAAAAGAGGACTGGGTTAAAAAAATGTGGTACATATATACGATGGAACACTACGTAGCCATAAAAAAGAACAAAATCATGAATTTCACAGCAACCTGGATGGAACTAGAGTCTATAATATTGAGTGACTTCTCACAGAAACAAAGATCCGAGTATCACATGTTCTCATTCATATAATGGACCTTGAACATCCAATGTAATACTATAAGAAGATGACTGATAGTACTGGGCAACTATGGGGTGGGAGGGAGATGGGATTAACAGTAGCAAATATCTGTCTGGGGATGGGGAACCACCTCTTATCAACAGGGTGCCTGAATGAAACGTAATTGTACACCTAACCCTTAACTGTACCCCACAAAACCATAATAAAAAATATTGATTAAGAAAAAAAAAGATGCAGGGAAGGGAAGGGAGGTAGGATTAACGGTAGCCAATATCTATCTGGGGAAGGGGGTACACCCCTTATCAACAAGAGTGCCCGAACGATGCATATTTGTATACTTAACCCTTAACTGTACCCCACAATTTTAAAATAAAAAATATGTTTAAAAAAAAAGAAGTAAAATATGAATGAGATGCTGCCAGGGAGGCCTCCGCAGCGCAAGCCCCGAGTTGATGCTTGGCGAAGTGGACGCCAGGAGGGTGAGACCTGTTGCGCCTGCTGCAGGGCCAATGCCTGCAGAATGGATGCTTCCAAATGCTTCTGCGTGGCCTTGTGGTATGGGGCCAACTCTCCCTCCCTCTGTTTCTAGCTTGCATCAGGGACCCTGTGCTGGTTTTCCCAAGTGCTTCCACCGAGAATGTGGTCTTCCTCAGCCCTGGCTTCCCCATGGCCCTGTGAGCCCTGTCCATCTGCACCTGGGTGTGTACTGCCTCTGGCCACCTGGGCACCCTCCTCTCCTACACCATAGAGGACCATATAGATGAGCTTCAGCGGTATGGTAGGGCCATGCTGGTGCCCAGCTTCATCCTCTTAGTAATCAGAAATCCAACCTACAGGGCACTGCCCCTATTGCAGTTGCAAGACGATGGGTGGCACCATGTCTGTTTCATCTGGATGTCTGCCCTGGGCAGGTACTGGGTCTACATTGACGGCAGGCTAGTGTGTTTTAACTCCCACTTCAGGGAGGATTATGAGATAGATCCCTCCTGGAGGGTCCCTGGCCCTAGGCCAGGATCAAGACAGTGTGGGGGGTGGGTTCAACAGTTCTGAGGCCTTTGTGGGGAGCGTGTCTGGCTTGGCTATCTGGGACTGGGTGCTGGTCCCCAAGGAAGTCACAGATCTTGCCACTGCAAAAGTGCTCCTAACAGACGCTATTCTGAATCTAACCAATGCCACATTGGTGGGTGGATTCATGCAGTGGGTCAACAGCCCCTGCCCGAGGGATATCTCTGAAGCTACGCCATGTAGAGGCTGTGGCTCACGAGAGGAGTTTGCCTGCACCCCGGCTCGGCCAGCCCAGAACATTCCACAAAGGCTCTGCTGCCCGTCCTGGCTGTGCACACCTGTGCTCCAATGTAGAAGTGGGTGTTCTGTCCTGGGGATACGGAGGCGGGCCAGGAAAGAGAGAGGGCCTGCAGGCTGGGTTCTTCTATTGCTGCTGCATTCTTACATGGTGCATCTTCAAAGCTTCCCATCACCTCAGTGGTTCCAGCATAATGTGATTTCGACATGGTCTGACCTGGAGAGACAGGAGAACAAGACTCAAGGCGGCCTCTCCTGTGGGTATATGTTTTTGCAGCAATTGAAGGTTCCTTACCTAAGCATGAGTTCCCGGAGAGCTTCCTTGAAGCTGTGTGAATGGCATTTGACCTGTCACTACCTCCTCTCAAGGAGACTCAGAAGCGTTTTCCTCTGGGTGATCCTTATTCCAACATCCCTTGTGAAAGAACGTGTCCTGCTCTGTAGTCCCTAGGTGGGTGGTAAGGTCGCCAGGGCAGGACTCACAGAAGGAGCTGCCTGTACCCATAGTAAGCAGTGAGGTGGACAGTGATGCTCTGAAAACAACTTCATTGTGAGACAACTGACACATGACAAAATTTGCCTGTTTTAAATGTTGTTCAGAGACTTGTGGTAAATTTACTGAGTTTTGTAGCCATCACCACAATCTAGTTTCAGAATATTTCCATTGCCTATTAGCAGTCACACCTGTCTCACCCACCCCCTCCCCAGTGCCTGGCCACCACTTGTCTGTTGTGTGGGTCTATGGATTTACCTGTTCTGTTCTGGACACTTTTTATAAATGGAATCATATAGTGAGTGTCTGTTGGCATGTGGCTTCTTTCACTCTGCGTAGTGTTTTCCAAGTCCACCCATGTTGTAATGAGATAGAAAAACAGGAATTAAGTAGGAAAGCTCCCCTCAAGTGTCTTATCTTAAGTAAGAAGCTGCATGCCATTTCCCTTAACTGCAATCTCTGCTTCTGCAAACACGCTTTACTGCACTTCGTATGGAAATGCCCATAAAGATATTTGCTTCAGTGCTTTTTGCAGAAGTAACCATTTCTGGTCTTAAGTTTAAAATTGTAAACCCACCTATGGCAAACCCATGTATGTCGTAACCACAAAAAGCTCTATAAAAGCAGCTTGAAACTGAGGGTTGGGGCTCAGGTTTTGAGAGACTACTCCACCTGAGAATTCCAGAATAAACACCTTCATATTTCTTCTCAGTCTCTTGTTCCTCTTCTGAGTGTTTTCATTCCCATTCCTGATAAGTTGCTGCAGTTGCTGTAACATTTTTGGAGCATTGAGTGGGAAGTCCTGCTGAACCCTCAGATTAGGCTGGCACTTTGAGAAAGAGCCATAGGTAGTACAGAGGTTCAGGGTAGTTGGATTTCCTGACAGAATTTACTTAAGGCTTGTTTTAGGGTTTGGTTCATGTGCTCAACTTTCCCTGAGCTCTGAGGCCGATAAGCTGTGTGCAAGTTCTATTTGATCTGTAGGGTCTTTCCTAGTTCTTGTGTAATTTCAACCTAGTTCTTGTGTAATGGGCAGGCCCATTATCTGATCCAATTGAGGTGGGCATTCCATACATAGGTAAGATTTTAGTCAGTAGGACTCATTACTTTTTTGGTTTTCTCTGTTCTGATGGATATGCTTCAACCCAGCCTGAGTATTTGCATACAATGACTAATAGGTATTTATATTCTTTGCTGCGTGGTAGTTCAGTAAAGTCTATTTCTAGGTCTTCAAGTGGGCTTTGTCCACTCCTTTGAATTCCCAGTGACTGGGAAGGCCCTTTTTTGGCATTGTTGTGTGCACAAGTCTGAATTCTCTGAGTTACATTTCCACAAAGCATGGGGAGTCTGGTCACATAGTGATACCAGTTCACTAAGGTTTCTAATGCCGTTTTCCCCTTATGGATGTTCTCATGAAGTTGGTGAAACAGGAGATAGGCCGGGTAGTTTGGGACAAAGGGCTGTTGTTGGGGAGAAGGCACCATCTCTCTGAGCCCTTGGTACCCTTTTCTCTTTTTATCCAGTTTTCTTCTTCTTGGGCTTAGCTTAGATGTTTGGGCAGGACTGAGATCATCAAAATTTTGCAGAGAGGGGCCTGAGGGGCCGCTGTCATGGTTGCCCATTTGGCCTCCATGTCCTCCCTTCGGTTTCCTTTGATTATGGCAATCTTTCCCTTTTGATGGCCCTCGCAGTGGAAGACTATAATGGCCGTGGGATCACAGACTACTTCTAGGCTATGTAGGATTTCAGCTTGATTTTGATAGCTTTTCCTCCCAAGGTAAGGAGTCCTCTTTCTTTATAGAGGACCCCGCATATATGGATGGTGCAAAGGCATACCTTGAGTCTGTATAGATATTTATCTTCTGTCCTTTTCTTAATTCTAGGGCGCTTATTGAAGCCATTAGCTCTGCCCATTGAGCTGACCATCCAAATGGGAGAGCCCTTGATTTTATTACTTCTGTTTCTGTTACAACTGCATATCCCACCAAATGCTTCCCACTTGACAGGAAACTGCTTCCATCAGTGTAGAGGACACAGTTTGGAGAAGGCAAAGGTTGGTCTGTGAGATCTGGGTGGCTTGAGCAGATCTCGTCTGTTGTTTCAATACAGTCATGGTCCAGGGGTCCTGGTTCGGCAGGTAAGAAAGTGGCTGGATTTAAAGTTCTGACAGTCTCTAGGGGTACCCAGTTGTTTCTGCACGGAAGGCCTTGGTAGTGGCTCATGCGTGGATTGGTAAGCCAATGGTACACTCTGTGGTCCATTAGGGCAGTGACTGCATGAGGGGTTTTGATGCTCAGGATTTGTACCATGGTAGGTTTGTCTGCCTCTTTGGCCAGAACCCGCAGGCAGGGTGGCCATCCAGCTACCACTGTGTCTATCTGTTTGGACAGATAAGTCACAGGCCATTGCCAAGGTCCTATGTTCTGGGTTAGAATTCCCAGGGTGATTCTCTTTTTCTCATGATTAAATTCTCGATTTACATCAGGGAGTCCCAAGGCTGGGGCTCTAGCAAAGTCTTCTTAAGGGTAAGAAAGTCTTCCTGTTGCTGTTGCCCCCATTGGAAGGGCTCCTTTTCTCCCCCCTTTGTGGCTTCATAGAGGGGTTTGGTTATTAATGAGTAGTTAGGAATCCAGATGAGATAGAATCAAGTGGCCCCCAGAAACTTTCGGATTTGTCTTCAGTCTTCATGGTTGGAATGGCCCAAATTGCCTTTTTCCGTTCAGGCCCCAAGGCCCGATGTCCTTTTGGGATTAGAAACCCCAAGTACTTGACTGTTTTACGGCAAATCTGGGCCTTTTTAAGGGACACCCTATATCCAGCCTCCTGGAGCAAATCTAGCAGGTCTCTGTTCCCTTAGTGCTGTCCTCCAAGGTTGTGCTTGCCAAGTGGAGATCATCCACATATTGGAGGAGTGTACATTTGACTTCCACTTTGGGAAGTGTGCCAGATCCTCTGCTAGGGCCTCTCCAAATATGGTGAGAAGTTCCTAAACCCCTGGGGCAAGTGGGTCCAAGTTAGTTGCTTCTTTTGGTGGTGGGTTCTTTCCATTCAAAGGTATACGTGGGCTGACTTACGGGTTCCAGGTGAATGCAGAAGAAAGTATCCTTCAGATCCAGACAGGTGTACCATTGGGCCTCTGCAGGTATGAGGCCTAGGAGAGTGTATGGGTTAGGGGCCACCAGATGAATGATTGTTGTGGCTTGGTTGGTGGCCTGTAGGTCCTGGAATTTTTGGCAGTCATTGGTGCCTGTTTTTTTTCACAGACAACAGAGGAGTGTTCCATGAAGACTGGCACTTTTGGAGCATCCTGAATTTTAGTAGTCTTGGAAGGTGAACTTGGATGCTGATCTTGGCTTCCCAAGATAAGGGATATTGTTGGACCCTTAATGGTTGGGTGCCAGGCAGAGGTCGACTATAACGGGTGGATGGTTGATGGCTGCCTGAGTGGGCTCTTCTCAGCCCAGACTCTGGGGAAGCGGGAATTCCATGTTTCCAGGGCCGGGTTGATGTTTGTGACAGGCTGGGAATGGAGTCTCCATTCTTCCTCTCAAGGAATTTTGGTGGACAAAATTAAGGAGGTGTCCTTTGGGGGTCCCACCCGCATTGGTCCCAGCAGTTCAGGGTGGGTGGAGCCATCGGCCAAGAAGGTGATCCGTGCCTCAGCTTGGACAGTCCATCAAGGGTACTGAACATTCTAGGACATATAAGAAGTCATGATTTACCTGGTGTTCCCCCATGATACAATTGCAAATTTCACAAAAAGAGTGTCTGATTGGGGCTCCAGTAGCCCCTACGATTTTTGTTTTTTGTTTTTTTGACATGGGCCCCACTGGTTTGGTTACAACCGAATGCTCTACTCCAGTGTCCACCATAATGTCTATTGGTTGGCCCCTCTATTTTGACCATGGGCTCATGGGGGCCTAAGTTGATTGAGCCCTGTCTGTCTCAGTCCGAGTCAATGCCAGTTAGCCCGATAAAGCCGGCAGTAGAGGGTTCCATCTTGTATGGGGCAGTGTTCATGTCCGTCCCTTGGTTTTTCTTTTCTTTCCTCTGAGGTCTATCAGGACAGTCCCTCTTCCAGTGTCCAATTTGCTTTTGCTTGCTTTGACTCGAATTCAGCGGCTGGCCTAGGGCTGCAGCAAGGAGAATTGCCTTTTGCCTTATTCTCTAGTTGGTCTTTTTGTCAACCTCCCTCTTTGCAGCTTGTTCTCGTTTTACGAAGACCTTATTGGCTATCTCCAGTAGTTGGGTGCTGTTCATTCCAGCAAACCCTCTGTACTTCTGTAGCTTTTTTTCGAATGTCACCCTGTGCTTGATCCATGAAGGCAGCATTCACTATGCGCTGATTCTTGGGAGTCTCAGTGTTGACGTGGGTACATAACTGGAATGCCTCCCAAAGTCACTCATCAAAGTCCAAGGGACTTTCATCTGGCTTTTGAAGGACCTCGGTAGTCTTGGACATATTGATGGGCTTCTTAACTCCCATTTTTAATCCTTCCAGGAGGGCCCGTTAATATTTTTCTACGTTGGCCCTCCTGCCCTCCAAGTTCAGGTCACAATGTGGATCCTCTTCTGGGAAAGCGCCCCTCACTGAGGTCTCAGGATCTAATAAGCCTCCTGGTGCACATTCTGCCATCCATTTTCAGGCTTCTGTCATTACTCACTGCTGCTCCTTGGTATTGAGAAGGGTTAAGAGGAGCTGGCGGCAATCTCCCCAAGTGGAAATATGAGTCTGACAGACGAACTCAACTAAGGCAATTATGGTCTGGGGTTTTTCCGAGTAAGAGGCGGTATGATTTTTTCTGTGCTAGCGAATGGCTGGTGATAGAAGATTGATTGTCCACTCTGGACACTATCATCCTGTGTCAGTTGTTGGGGTCCTCTGATCCCACGCAGGGGCATTCGGAGTGCATACTGCTGGATTAAGGCTGAGTGAAGGTGCCTTCCCATTTGGTCCAGCTCTGTCGGTGGTGGCAGGGACACAGACGGCGGTGGTGTGTCGGGCAGGGGGTTGGGGGGAAGGCTCTGGTATTACGGGTTGTTAAGAGGGGGCCTTTGGTATCAGTGGCATGGTATAGGGGGGTGGTGGCAACAGAGGCTCATCATCTTAGTCTCCCTGAGACAAAAACCTCCTGAACAGGCATGGAGTCAGGACAGTGCTCATGTCACCCACCTGGCCGCTTCCCCAAAGGAAATTTAAGATGCCTCTTAGCAATTGGTGGGTTGGTATAATCTCCCCACCCAGACCAATTACGGGGCTGGGGCCATCTTTAGCTGTATGAAGTCATCACAGTACCACAGGTTGGAACCCAATCAGATTCCGTAGACTTGAGACCATGGAACCACACATACATTCACACCACAGTTACTCCCTTTCATTCCAGATGCAGACAAATCTCCCTCCTGGAGATTCTACCTGAGCAGTTGCAATAACTGCAGGGATCAGGCTCCTGTTAGCACCATTTGTGGCCCTGACTGACTGGGCACCCTGGGGTGTTTTACCATTTCCTGATGTCCTGGTCGATTTGTCCTCTCCCTCCATATGGTCCACCCAGCACAATATGGTCTGATGGTCCGGGTTGCGGCTCACAGAGTCTGGATCCTGGACAGCTGATCAGAAGGCACATCTTCCTCATTCTAGGGCCACTCCCAGGCCACAGCCGAGTCCAGCAATGGCAGTGGCTCAAAGGGCCATCCCAATCTGAGGGCACTGCAGGGTTTCCCGGCCAATGCACCAAATATTACAGAAACTCACTGGGAACAGGAATGAGAACACTCACAAACAGGCACCAGAGACTGAGAACAGAATCAAAGGCATTTATTCCAGAAGTCTCAGACGAAGTAGCCTCCCAAAATCTGAGCTCCACCCTTAGTTTCAAACTGCTTTTATAGTGCTTTTTGTAGTTACAACATACATGGGTTTGCCATTGGTGAGTTTACAATTTTAAATTTAGGACCAGGAATGGTTACTTCTGCAAAAAGCATTAAAGCAAACATCTTTATGTACATTTCCATATGAAGTGAAGTAAAGTGTGTTTACAGAAGCATCAATTGCAGTTAAGGGAAATGGCTTACAGCTGCTTAAGATAAAACCCTTGAAGTCAGCTTTCCTGCTTAATTCCTGTTTTTCTGTCTCAGAGAGGCCTCAAGGGTGGGACCCACAGAAGGAGCTGGCTTTCCAAAAGTAAGCAGTCAGGTGAGCAGTGATGCTCAAAAACACCTTCATTGTGGGGTAACTTACACACAACACAATTTACCTGTTTTAAGTGTTGTTCAGAAATTTGTGGTAAATTTACTGAGTTTTGGAGCTATCATCATAAGCTAGTTGTACAACATTTTGGTTGACACCTACCCAACATACTGTGCCTTTTAACAATCAATACTGTGCCCAACTCACTCCCTTCCCAGTCCCTGGCCACCACTCATGTCGTGTGTCTATGGATTTACCTGCTCTGTTCTGGAACTTCCTGTGAATGGAATCATACAGTAGTGTCCATTTGCATGTGGCTTCTTTCACTCTGCATGGCTTTTCCCTGGTCCATCCATGCCGTAACATGGATCAGAGCTTCATTCTGTTTCACAATCAAGTCATATTCCATGGTACAGACAGATCACATGTTTATCATTCATTTGTTGATGGACATTTGGATTTTTTTCAGTTCTTGGTTATCATGATTAAAGCTGCAATAAACACTCTTGTACAAGTCTTTGTATATAGGTTTTATGAATTATATATATCATATTACATCATATAACATATATATATTATATATCATATATATTATATATATAGTAGAGTTAGGATCTTGCAATGTTGCACAATGTTGCACAGCTGATCTCCCACTCCGGGGCTCAAGCATTCCTCCTGTCTTGGCCTCCCTAGTATCTGGGATTATAGGTATGAGTCACCACGCCCAGTCAGGACATGTTTTTATTTCTCCTGGATGGATTCATAGGAATGAAATTGCTGGTCATGTGGTGAATTAATGGCTGGACATTCAGACAAACTGTCAAACTGTTTTTTAAGATTGCTGGATCATTTTACATTCCCAGCAGCAGTGTGTGAAATATTCTCAACATCCTTGTCATCACTTGGAGTTGGCTACCTTTTTGAAATTTGTTTTCTTAATAATAAATTCCAAATCATGGCAGGTTAAAAAAAATGCACTGACAATTAAAACAGACTTGTATTTATGTTTCAGCGCAATGTAAATTGACTGCATAAAACCAGAGATTCCCAAAGACTCAAAGACAAATCCAGGAATGAGAAAGCTGACAGGGTATACAGGAGCCCAGGGGCTGTGGGGTAGGTGGGGACTGGAGGACCCAGAGCCTCGGAATTTGGGAACAAACCTGGCTCTCCAAAGTCACCAGCCTTGCCCACCCCGTTTCCTACTTTAGAAGTGACAAAGAAGACTAGGGTCCACAGCCCAAATCAGCAAGTCCACAGGGGCCAAGACCCCTGCTCCGAGCACAGGTGGGATCAGTTCCTTCAAGGCGTGAGCCTCCCACAAGGAGGCAGCCAAGGCCATAGTCCTGCCCAGCTGCCCCCATGGGGAAGGTGCTTGAACCCCTGAGTAACGTCTGTGCAGAGCTGTCCGTGGATCCCAGCAACTCCAGCCCTCCAGCCCCAGCTTGACTCAGCCCGGCTCCCCAAGGTCAGAGAGATGTTTTAAACTGGGCATCCCCATAGACACCCATGTGACATTCCCCGAGTCACTGACTTCTGCTTCCCCATGACGTGTCTGACCCTGGAAAGGCCCTCCTTCCCAACGTCTCTTCCTCCTGTCTCCTCTGTGGTTCTCGAGACTTCCTTGCTCCGTCCCACTCTGCGTTTGAGGAGGGAGCACAGGATACCTCTCCTCAGGAAAGACTGCTAGTTCATGAGTAATGATGTCTAGAAGGACAGCTGGGTCCCCAGCATAGTGTCCTACACAGTGGCCTGAGCCAGGCAGGAGGTGACCCTGTGTATGGCTTTGAGACAAAGGCTAGAGCAACTGTCCATCCTCACCCCCTCCATGGGAACAGAGATGAGACAAGAAAAGACCACCCCGGGCCTTGTTTCCCAACTCCTCCCCCAATTTTAGGGGCTTGAAATGCATGGGGGACTAGGATGTCACACTGGCCACAGTGGCGTTTGACTACAAGTCCACAGACTCAGCACAAGCAGAGTCCAGGATGTCTGGTGGGTAGGGGGCACTCCAGATGGGAGAATACTTGAGCCAGGGCTAGAGTTTGGATCATGGAAGGGGAGACAGGACCACATCAAGGCAGTATGGTGGGAGCTCAGAGGTCATGGGGACTGGGGGTGGCCTTGGAACCCATTTAGGTTTTGGACAGGACGCTCTGAGTCTGTTCTTGCGGGGCCCATGATCTCTGTTGGATCTGCAACAAAGTCACCCAGGCATTTTGAAATGTGAACTACACCCACCTCTAGTGACACCGAATTCTGCCTTTCACCTGAGTCTGTTACATGTCTGGGTGAAGAGGACACCCAGTGTGTCCAGTGTGAAATTGACCCAGTATGGCTCTCATTCTGCTGGGGACGATTGGTCCACAAGAACCCTTCCCACTCCCCTTAGACCATTCATCTCCTGAAACAGTCACTTGTCCAGAAGAGGACAGGCTCAGGCCCTTGCCTCTCAGGGACAGACTTTGGGACCCGGCTCCACCTTCCGGCCCAAGTCCTTCAACCCAGGCACTGTTCTCGGGACCTCCACACATAGGCCTGGTCATGCCCTACTCCAGCTCTTTGCTCAGCTCTCTGCCCCCTTGGGTGTCTTCACCCAAACCCTTCCCATTCACATCCAGGAAGACCCAAGCCTATCTGTTCAGTCCAGTCCACAATGTGCCGCCTTCCCACTGTGTGTCAGGGGCATGACCTGCCTCTGACCCCTGGGCTGGGGGCTCCTTGTTCACTCTAGTCTCAGGGCCGATGACAGCAAGAGAATTAAAATCAAACCAACCCGGGTTCAACTCCTACTGCTTCTTTTTTTTTTTTTGAGTTGGAGTCTCACTCTGTCGCCCAGACTGGAGTACAGTGGCACACTCCCGGCCACCGCAGTCTCAACCTGCTGGGCTCTGGTGATCCTTCCGCCTCAGCCTGGTTCCAAGTAGCCGGAACTACGGGCGCGAGCTACCACACCCGGTTAGTTTTTTTGATTTATTGTAGAGACAAGGTCTCACCAAGTTGCCCAGGCGGGTCTCGAACCCACGGGCTCAGGCAATCCACTCGCCTCGGCCTCCCAAAGTACCGGGATTACAGGCTGAGCCACCAGCCTGTCCCCTGCTGCTTCTTGTAAAAGCCAGCTTCACTTGTCAGCCCCGATACTCTTATTCTCATTTACAAAACTGGGATCACAATGCCCATTACTAACCCTTGAAAGATCAAAGCCAGGGCACACCAATGAGATAAACACCTTTTCTGAAAGATGTTGTTGGTGACATTTCAATAAAAGCATTGCAGAGTGATTATGGGGACGTTCACACCCTGCTGCATCACTCTCCTCTTTTTCTTTGGGTTTGGTTTAGGTTTTATTTTGAATTACAAGGGGAGGGAGACATCCATCGTCTTCTCCGCCTTACAGGCTCTAAAGAACTTTTAACATCTTTTGAGTTGGAAAATTTCTAACTTAAGTAAATTTGCTTATGAATACATTGCACACCTTATATTTTTATACTAGAGTCTTCAAGTATTAAGCTTTTTCCTTTTTTTACAAATAAGACTTTTTCTCACCAAACTAAATTCAAAATAGATCCTCAATCTGGGGTCTTATATCCATCAACTCATTGAAGTCTGGCACCTGTCCCATATCCACCGGCTCTTCTAGAATGGTTACCTCCACTGTGAAGTTCCCTGAGTTTCCACAATTTAAACTCAGGTTTCTTTAGCATTTTAACCTTTTCTTTCTTTTTTGGAAACAGGGCCTGGCTCTGTTGCCCAGGCTAGAGTGCTGTGGCCCCATCATAACTAACTGCAGTCTCAGACTCCTGGGGTCAAACAATCCTCCAACTCAGTCTTCCAAGTAGCAGGGACTACAAGTGCATGCCACCACCCCTGACTCATTTTTAAAATTGTTGTGGCGGTTGGGTCTCATTATGTTGCCAGGTCATCTCATACTCCTGGCCTCAAGCAATCTTCCCACCTCAGCCTCCCAAAGCACTGAAGTTGTGGGTCTGAACCACCACACCGACCCCCACTTTAACTTTTCTAATAAAGACATCATGGGAGGATCCCTAGATGACAAACCTTCTCTCTGCCTAGATGACAAGCCTTCTCTCTGTCTCGTCCAGTGCTGTCTGGACTCATATATCAACCACTTGTTTCAAGTAATTCATCTGTACCTCTCGGGTCATGATTCCTCATCTTCTTCTGGACTTGGCAGCCCTGCTGGCTCTGAGCGTGCAAGGTCTTCCCAATCTGTCTGCCACATTTTTATACTGAAAACAACATGGAACCAATGAAACAAATAACCATTGTCATTCTTGACACCCACATAATTTTCACTGTGTTCTGCCGTTTTTTGAGCACAGGGCATTTTGTCACAGTAAAATCCATGTCATGGAAGTTGATTACACAATTTTTTCCCCGAGTATCCTTGGTAGTAATGACTCATGTGAACCCCAAATTTGGGCCAACCCGGTAGGCCAAGACAGTTCTTGACTTCATGCAAGAAGGAATTCAAGCACCACCCTTAAGTAGAATATGAAACAAGTTTACTGAAATGACAGAGAGCAGGCTACCCCACAGGCAGAGCAACCCGAACGCCCAGTTCACACAATCGATGGCCATCTCTTGATTCTGCAGTGAACTAGGGATGGAAGATTCATCAGTATTCCAAAAAAGGGTTTGAGAGCTCCCAGAATTTACTGCTCCTACTCCTTTTAAACCATATAAGATAACTTCTGGGAATTACCATGGTAATTGTAAATGCTCATGGGGCTGGTGAGAGTGTATTTATCTTGTGAATACAGTAAAATTTGCATTGAATGAGCAAAAAGGGCAAGCAGAGGTCATTTTGGATGCCATCTTGGTCCTGGCTGGTTCCTGTTGGCTTTGGCTGGTCTCCTTACCCCATCTCATCATTTCAGGAACTTTGATCTAGGTCTTGCAACTTCCTTCTTGGGAAACTAGTTGTGTCGGATCCCTATCTCAGTAATTAATTAGCTTTGATTTTCTAAGTGATATGAAATCCACTACTGCATGTCCCTATTGCCACAACCCTGAAAGAGCAATAGAAACAAATGGCCCTGCATGTCCTTCGATTCCTGAGAGACAGTAGAGGAGGGTGTTCCCTCATATCTTCTCTGCATTCCACTTCAAGGTGTCTCCAACTCCCCTGTGGGCAGTGCTCATTTCATCCATAAAAATGAATCCTCATTACATCTTTGTATTATTATTAGTTACAGATTAAGAGAGTCATAGATACCGTGTAACTCTACTTTACATATATCTTTTGGCCTTATTATAACTACTTATTAATGATATGCTATGATTAATATCTTATTTTGTAATAGGCTCTGTTAACTTCTTTGCTCAGTAGCAAGCTCAATTAACTCCTCTGTCTGTGGTTACTGATTACTAAAATTGTGGGCTACCCCTAGTAACTGGTACCAAGAAAACATAGCCTAAACATGTCGTTATCAACAAAATACAGCTGTACCTGGAATTCTATATAATGCTCTGTTGGTCTTGTCATTTCAGTGTTAATCTATAGCAACCAACAAACCTGGGCTTATCAATATGAACTGTGGAACTTAAGGGACTAGCAGACTTGTGCAGGAAATGTTAGGCTCTGATGCCCTGAATTCTGAATTCAGAAATAAACCTCATCTCCCCCATTTTCTGCCTTTCAACTTCTCATCAACTGTGAGAGTTGACAGTCAAGCAGTCCTCGGACCACAACATAGTGCTACTTCCTCACCCAGTGAGAGTCAGTCCAAATACATGGCTCTGGGGTAATCAGGGCATTTTGGTTCCTCGTGTCCTAGTCACTGTTTCCTCTGTTCCTGTGTCGAGCATGATGCTTTCACCTCATGCCAGTTTCTCTCAGAACATGGACTGATTGCTTTCTTCCTGGGAAAACTCATGGAGCTTCAAGTGAAGTAGGCTGTTCTGGAAAAACTACAGGACATGAGACAGGTGCTAAACTTGCATGAACCCATGGGTTTCAGTCCCCAGCCCCTGAATCTATTAATATGCAGACTTTAAAGAGTGACAAATAAAGTCTTGCTTGTAAAAGAGAAAAAACCTTAACCCTTGAAGACTCTAGAGTGAAAATGTAAGATGTGCAAGAAAGCTTAGACTTCTTTCTGCCAGCTTTGTAAAATGCTTATTCCTGTCAACCTGATGGCACTGCTCAGAGAGTCAAAGGCCAAGTGTCAGCATTGCCACACAGCTCATTCTCTCTCCAGGGGTTGCTGCTGAGAGAGAAAAAAAACAAAACAGGAATTAAGCAGAAAAGTTGACCTTGAGGGTCTTATCTTAAGTAAGCAACTGTTTGCCATCTCTGCTTCTGTAAATATGCTTTAAATAAGCAACTGCATGCCATCTCTGCTTTTGTAAATACACTGTGGGTAAGCAACTACATGCCATTTTCCTTAACTGCAATCTCTGTTTCTGTAAACAAGCTTTATTACATCTCATATGGAAATGTCCATAAAAATGTCTGTTTCAATGCTTGTTGTTGAAAGAGAAGTAACTGTTCCTGGTCCTAAATTTAAAATTGTAAACCCACCAATGACAAATCCATGTATGTTGCAACCAAAAAGCTCTATAAAAGCAGCTTGAAACTGAGGGTTGGGGCTCAGGTTTTGGGAGGTTACTCCACCTGTGACTTCCAGAATAAACACCTTTGTATCTCTTCTCAGTCTCCAGTTCCTGTTCTGAGTGTGTTCATTTCTGTTCCCGGTGAGTTGCCGCAGTTGCTGCTGTAACATTTTTGGTGCATTGACTGGGAAGCCCCTGCTGTGCCCTCAGATTAGGTTGGCCCTTTGAGCCACTGCTGTTCCTGTACATGGCTGTGAGCCACCGCTGTTCCTGTACATGGCTGTTCCTGTACATGGCTGTGACCTGGGACCCAAGGACAGGAAGGCATGCCTCCCAGCCAGTTGTCTGGGATCCAGACTCCGTGAGCCACGACCCAAACCAACAGACTGCACTCCTCTTGGTGGACCAAATGGAGAGAGTGGACCAATTGACCAGAACTCCAGAAACTGGTAAGACACCCCAGGGTGCCCAGTCAGTCAGGGCCACTGAATAGTGGTGACAGGAGTCTGATCACCTCCCAGCAGTTATTATAACTGCTCAGGTAGAATCTCTGGGGGAGGTTCGTCTGCATTTGAAAGAAAGGGAATGAAAGTGGTGTGAATATGTCTGTGACTCAATGACCTTTAGGCTATGGAGTCTGACTGAGCCCTAACCTACAGTACCATGATGACCTCATACAGCTGAAGGCTAGTCCGGTTTGGAGGTTTCTACCAACCTGTCAATTGCTAAGAGGCATCTTAAATTCCTTTTGGGGAAGCGGCCAGAGGGGGATGAGCAAAAATATCAGGAGAGGTTATACAGGAGACTATGGTACTAACATGTCTCCAAGAAAACTGAAAACTCTCTACACAATAGAGTGGCCAATGTTAACCAACGACTGGCCTCCAGAGGGAACTCTGGATGTAACCAAGATAAAGACTGTGTACTGGGTGGTAACTAGGGAGCTGGGCCACCCAGATCAGTTCCTATATGTATCCTGGCTACAGATTGCATTATCTCAGCCCCCTTGATAAGGTTTTGTGCTGACAGGCAGGGACACAGTAGAATTCTCCTAGCCAAGGCTCCACTTCAACCAAAAGATAAAAACTGAGACCAAGCTGAAAATCCACTAATTATCCAGGGAGACTGAGATGATGAGCGCCCGTTACTACCACCTCCCTATATCACACCATTAATACCAGAGACCCCCTCTTCACCACCAGTAATACCAGAGCCCCCACCACCACCATCAGTAATACCAAAGGCCCTTCCCTTGACAGACACACCACCACCATCTGTGTTCCTACCACCACCTCCAGAGCTGGACCAAATGAGGTGGCACCTTCGCTCAGCCTCAAGTCAGTGGTCTGCACTCCAAATGCCCCTGCATGAGAGCAGAGGCCCCCAAGTGACACAAGAGGGCAATGTCCAGGGTGGAAAATCTATCTTCTATTACCAGTTGTTTGCTAGCATGGACTTGGTACATTGGAAACATCATACCCCCTCTTACTCAGAAAAACCCCAGGCCATAATCAACTTAGTTGAGTCTGTCTGTCAGACTCATCTTCCCACTCGGGGAGATTGCCGCCAGCTCCTCCTAACCCTTCTCAATACTGAGGAGCAGTGATGAGTAATGACAGAAGCCCAAAAATGGATGGCAGGATGTGCCCCAGGAGGCTTATTAGAACCTGAGGCCTGGGTAAGGGCCACTTTCCCAGAGGAGGATCTGCATTGGGACCCAAACTCCGAGGGCAGGAGGGCCAACCTAGAAAAATATTGATGTCCTCCTGGAAGGATTAAAAACAAGAGCTAAGAAGCCCATCAATATATCCAAAACAACTGAGGTCCTCCAAAACCCAGATGAAAGTCCCTCGGACTTTTATGAAAGACTTTGTGAGACATTCCTGTTGTATACTCCCTTTGACCCTAAGTTCCCCGAGAATCAGCACATAGTAAACTCTGCTTTCATCAGCCAAAGATGACATCCAAAGAAAGCTACAGAAGTACAAAGGGTTTGCTGGAATGAACAGCACTCAGCTACTGAGATAACCAACAAAGACTTCGTCAACCAAGAACAAGCTACAAAGAAGGAAGCTGACAAGAAGGCTGACCAAAGAATGAGGCAAAAGGCAGCTCTCCTTGCTGCAGTCCTAGGTCAGCCGGTTGAATTCAAGTCAAAGCAAACAAAAGCAAAGCCCAGGACCTGTGTCCCCGTACAATGGGATCAGTGTGCCTACTGCAAGAAAATTGGACACTGGAAGAAGGACTTCCTGATAGACCTCAGAAAAATCAAGGGATGGACATGAACACTGCTCCATACAAGACAGAACCCTCTGCTGCTGGCTTTATTGAGCTAGCCAGCATTGACTCAGACTGAGATAGATAGGGTACAATCAACTTAGGTCCCCATGAGCCCATGGTCAAAATGAAGGTTGGCAGTCAAAGGACTTTATGGTGGACACTGGAGCCGAGCATTCAGTTGTAACCAAACCAGTGGGGCCCATGTCAAAAAAAAAAAAAAATCACAGGGGTTACTGGAGCCCAAATCAAATGCTCTTTTTGTGAAACCTCCAATTGCATCATGAGGAAAACCAGATAAAACATGATTTCCTATATGTCCCAGAATGTCCAGTACCCTTGATGGGAAGGGACTTGTCCAAGCTAGGGGCCTGGATCACCTTCTCGGTTGATGGCCCCACCCACCTGAAACTGCTGGGACCCATGCGACTGGGACCCCCAAAGGACATCTCCTTAATTTTGTCACTCACGATTCACCAAGAGAAAAAAAGGATACTCCATTCCCAGCCTGCCACAAACATCAACCCAGCCCTGGAAACATGGAGCTCCCACTTTCCTGGAATCTGGGCTGAGAAGAACACACCTGGCTAGCTGTCAACCATCCACCAGTAATAGTCGACCTGTTGCCCAGTGCCCACAGGTAAGGGTCCAAAAATATCCCTTATCTCGGGAAGCCAAGATCGGCATCCAAGTTCACCTTCAAAGACTACTAAAATTCAGGCTGCTCCAAATGTGCCAACCTTCATGGAATACTCCTCTGTTGCCTGTGAAAAAACCAGGCATCAACAACTCTTGAAAATTCCAGGATCTGTGGCCATCAATCAAGTCACAACAACCATCCATCTGGTGGTACCTAACCTGTACACCCTCCTAGGCCTCATACCTACAGAGATCCAATGGTACACATGTCTGGATCTGAAGGCTGCTTTCTTCTGCATTTGTCTGGCACCTGTAAGTTAGCCCATGTTTGCCTTTGAATGGAAAGACCCCACTACCAGCCAAAAAGAGAAATTAGCTTGAATTCAGTTGGCCCAGGAGCTCAAGAACTCCCCCACCATATTTAGAGAGACCCTAGCAGAGAATCTGGCACACTTCCCAAGCATGGAAGTCAAGTTTATACTTCTGCAATTGTGAATGATCTTCTCCTGGCAAGTGCAACCTCGGGGGACTGCACTAAAGAACAGAGACATTGCTAGACTTTCTCCAAAAACCTGGATACAGGGCGTCCCTTAAAAAGGCCCAGATTTGCCAGAAAATAGTCAAGTACTTGGGGTTTCTAATCTCAAAAGGGCATCGGGCCTTGGGGTCTGAATGGAAAAAGGCAATTTCGGCCTTCCAACCCCGAAGACCCAAAGACAAATCAAAGAGTTTCTGGGAGCCGTCAGATTCTGTCTCATCTGGATCCCTAACTATGCATTACTATTCAAACCCCTCTGTGAAGTCACAAAGAGAGGAGAAGGCTACTAAAAGGACAGAAGGTAAATATCTACACAGACTCAAGGGGGGTATGCCTTTACACCCTCCATATATGTGGGGCCTCTATAAAGAAAGAGAACTCCTTACCTCGGGAGGAAAAGCTATCAAAAATCAAGCTGAAATCCTGCACCTGATGGAAGCAGTCTGGGATCCCATGGCCATTGCAGTCATTCACTGCCAGGAAGCAGTCTGGGATCCCATGGCCATTGCAGTCATTCACTGCCAAGGCCACCAAAAGGGAAAGAGTGCCATAATCAAAGGAAACCAAAGGGCAGACATGACAGCAACCCCTCAGGCCCCTCCTGGCAAAATTTTAATGATCTCAGCCCTGCCCAAATGCCCAAGTTATGCCCAGGAAGGAGAAAATGGAATAAAAAAGGAGAAGTATGCCAAGGGCTCAAACGGATGGTGGCTTCTCCCTGACAGACGATCCTTTGTCTCAAACCACCTGGCCTATCCCCTGGTTTACCACCTTCATGAAGACACCCATATGGAAAAAACAGCATTAGAAACCTTACTAACCAGTATTACTATATGGCCAGACTCCCCACGCTTTGCGGAAATGTAACCCGGAGATGTCAGGCATGGACTCACAACAATGCCAAACAAGGGCCTTCCCAGTCACCAGGAATACAAAGAACTGGACCAAGCCCATTTGAAGACCTAGAAATAGACTTTACTGAACTACCACCCAGCAAAGGATATAAATACCTATTAGTCATTGTATGCACACACTTAGGCTGGGTTGAAGCATACCCCACCAGCACTGAGAAAGTCAGAGAAGTAACAAAAATCCTACTGACTGAAATCTTACCTAGATCGGAAATGCCCACCTCAATTGGATCAGATAATGGGCCCAGCTTCGTGGCTGAAATTACACAGGGACTAGCAAGGGCCCTACAAATCAAATGAAATTTACACACAGCTTACAGGCCTCAGAGTTCGGGGAAAGTTGAGCACATGAACTGAACCCTAAAGCAAGTTTTAAGTTTTGTCAGGAAACCGAACTGCCCTGGACCTCTGTACTGCCTATGGCTCTCCTCCGAGTAAGATGCTCTCTCCAAACAAATCAAGCTCTCCCCTTATAAAATCCTGTTTGACCGACCTCCTCCCCTTGTAAAGGTCCCTGGAGACAGGAAAAAAATAGGAAAACTAGATATCCATCTCCAGCTACAGCTCTTAGCTACCACCATAGCCCAGTGATACCACTGAATACTGGAAAGTCTTCCCTTGCTCGTAAACAACCCAGTGCACCCCTACAAACCAGGATATCTTGTCTGGGTAAAAGACTGGCACAAGGCACCCCTAAAATCTACATGGAAGGATCCCTACTCTGTGCTCCTAACAACTCCCACAGCTTTAAAACTTCTAGGTATAGAGACCTGGATCCATCATTCCCGAGTAAAAGTTGCTGTACCATCAGAGAGCTCAGCCAACTGGATGGCAACCAGAAACCCTAAGAACCCCCTCAAAATCGCTCTCTGAGCTTACCGTCCTGCCTCCAGGAAACTTACAGGCATCAGCCCTGCTTTAGTCACTCTGGAAGCTGACTAATCTACACATGGCGGAAACCTGAGGAGCCAGCCATCAAAACTGTAAATAAACGGTTTCATTGGTTGTCAATTCACTAAATGTATTGCTATCACCCTTTAACCCTTGCCGTTTTCATCTCTGTTGTCTTGGCTCTGGGTGTGGGCCTAACTGCTGTAACTCCCACTAATTGAAAATGTGGTGGTGAGAAGACTTTATTGCTATATCTGTGTGTCTCATACATAGGATGTATCACTGCTTTATTACGTTTACAATAGGAATATATACATATATATGTTAATCAGTACCAGAAACTGTGCTATGCAAAATTTTCACCCTAAGCCACGATCTAGACTCACAAGTCAAGGTAACTGCATCATCCCCTCTCCATTTCAGACATGTCACTGTACCGGATTTGCCCCCTTGGGGGCTGCACTAGACCAATGTGTCACCTCATGACAAAAGTGAGGTGAAGTTACTTTCTGTACTCATGAAGTGTCATCTGCCCTTGTAACCTACCTTACTGGCCCAGAATGCTGTATTTGTTTTCCTTTTCTTCTTCCACAAAAACACATTCCTTCCCCAAAGTCTATCCCAACACAGGTCAAAACCCCACCTGTAAACATCAGGACCCTATAATAAAATCAAGGATTCAATCATGCTCCTGTAACATCGTCTACCCCCGTATGTCAAGTAAATGTTTTAAAAACTACGCCTCTGTACTAAAAATGGAAAGACATACTGTTCAGGAAAAATACATAAAAACCCTTACTGGGATCTGCCAGACCCAACCTGCCCTGATGTTCCCCAAGCCTGTCGGATCACTTCTGATATAGTTCACCAATATAAGCCAGATAAACCTCTTACTTTAGACCCTCGTCTAAATCAAATGTTAAATGCAACTCATCGCCTCCTTAACGATACTAACCCCAACCTGGCCAAAGACTGCTGGTTCCATTTGTCCACAGCTCCCCCCCACCCCGTTCTGGCTGCAACACCAATAACACAGAAAATGATAAATGTTACCCTGATGACCAACAGTCCGGGACCTCGTGAAATGGGTACTATCCCAACTCAGGCCACATTGTCCCCAAAGGCATCCAAATGCCTGGCAAACAAAAAGGCAACGAAGGCAGTTGGCAACCTAACCGCCAGCCAATGTCACCAAGTTATCAATATCCAGGCACTTGGCCCTCACCTGAGAACCAAACCCCGCTGCCAACCTCTTATAGGCCTTTTCTTTGTATGTGGAACAAATGCCTACTGGCCAACTGGACAGAAACCTGTACTCTGGCCTTCCTCACTCCACAAATAAACATTGCTTCCAATAAACAATCTCTTAGAGTGCCTCTAGCAACATACACCCAGAAGAAAAAGCCATCTAAATTATACTCCTGCTAATCGGACTAGAAATACAGCTGAAATAGGCAGTGGAATAGGAGGCATCACGGCCTCAACCACATACTATCATCAACTAAGGACTTAACGAATAACATAGAATGAGTAGCTGCATCATTAGTAGCCCTTCAATATCAATTAGATTCCTTAGCTAAAGTAGTTTTGTAAAATAGAAGGACACTAAACCTACTAACTGCTGAAAAGGGAGGGCTTTATCTCTTCCTAAATGAGGAATGCTGTTTTTATGTAAATAAGTCAGGGGTGGTTAGGGACATTGCCCAACAATTAAAAGAACAAATCACAAAAAGAAGACAAGAATTTGCTAATTCTTGGCTGAATTGGAGCAACATTTGGAGCTGGGCATCCTGGCTTCTCCCATCAGCTGGGCCCCTCCTCATGGTCCTATTGGCACTCCTGTTTGGGCCCTGCATTCTCAACCTAATAGTTCAATTTGTTTCCTCCTGCCTAGAATCCATACAATTCCAAATGTTACTCCATAGCTATAAGCAACTTTCCCTGCATGATATGAAAAGCAGGTGATGACCCTTAGAAAAATTTTAAAGGACATCAAAGGGGGGAATGAGAAAAAAAAAAAAAACAGAAATTAAGCGGAAAAGCTGACCTTGAGGATCTTTTCTTAAGTAAGCAGCTGCATGCCATCTCTGCTTTTGTAAATACACTGTGGGTAAGCAGCTACATGCCATTTTCCTTAACTGCAATTTCTGTTTCTGTAAACAAGCCTTATTACATCTCATATGGAAATGTCCATAAAAATGTCTGTTTCAATGCTTGTTGTTGAACTAGAAGTAACTGTTCCTGGTCCAAATTTAAAATTGTAAACCTACCTATAGCAAATCCATGTATTTTGTAACCATAAAGTTCTATAAAAGCAGCTTGAAACTGAGGGTCGGGGCTCAGGTTTTGGGAGGCTACTCCACCTGAGACTTCCGGAATAAACACCTTCGATTCTCCTCTCTGTCTCTGATACCTGTTCTGAGTGCATTCATTCCTGTTCCTGGTGAGTTGCTGCAGTTGCTGTAACACTGCTACATGTTATGATCATGGTTGGATTTTGAAACAGGAAGGAAGTTGCAGACATCACATCACAACACTTCCTCTTAAATATTCCGCTACATACCTGTAAGAACAAGGAGCTTTTCTGCCCTACTTAGTAGTGGACACACCAGGGAAAGCTAGCATTGTGGGAAAACTGTTCACTGACACTGTGTGTATTCATCTTTGTCAATTGTTCCAATAATGCCAGACCTATGTGGTTCCTGTAAGTTCTCTCTTCAGCCTCCTTTCTTTTTTTTCCAGGACACCAATTTTATGGAAGAAGATCCCCTGGTTGTGTAGCAGGGTGTCCTTTAGTTTGGTTTTATCTGATTTCTTCCCTCATGAGCAGACTCAAGATAAGTTGGTTTTTTTTTTCAGGAACACTCCAGAAGCAATGTCATGTCCTTTCTGGTGCCTCCCATCGGGAGGCACATACCAGTTTATACCATCACTAGAAAAGTTGAGCTTAGTCACTTGGTTCAGCTGCAGTTCACTAGATTTCCTTTTCTTTTCACCATTAAGAAGTAATGACTTTGGCCAGGCACAGTGGCTCTTGCCTATAATCTCAGCACTTCGGGAGGCCTTGGCAAGAGGATTGCCTGAGCCCAGGAGTTGGAGATGAGGTGGGCAACGTGGCAAGACTTTATTTCTACAATTAATCAAAAAATTAGGTGAGCATGGTTGTATTTGACTATAATTCAGTCTAATTACTAGGCTAACATGGAAGGATCACCTGAGTCAAGGAGACTGAGGCTACAGTGAACCGTGATTGTGCTATTGCACTCTGACCTGGTGACAGAGAGACTCACACTCCAAAAACAAACAAACAAAAGAAATGCAATGAAAAAAAGAAATAACAACCTGAAAATGGCTGAGACAAAAATATAATTTACAGAGTGAAAGGGTGAAGTCAGAACGAGTAATTTAGCTAAAAGACAGTCATTTTAAAATTGCTTCAGCTTTGTCAAGCTCTCTGTCCCGTTCCCCACTTCTTAATCATTAGTCAAGGACAGAACTAGCTTTCTGGAGCTAGTTAATTATAATCAGCCATTCATGACTGCCCACCTGCCCACTAGAGACTGAAGGCTCTGAAGTCACAGGACTGGTTGCCCTGACAACGTCAAGGACACAAGAGCAGTGTTATGCATACTCAGGAATGCTGCTGATGGAGAGTTCCTCTTCCCCTGTCTCCTTGATTAAAACTTTAAAAGCCCTCCTTCCTCAAAGACCCCTGGCTGCACTGCCTCTTAATGTTGGTCTCATTTAGAGTCTGTTCTGAATGTGAATCAGTTGTTTTGCTTTACCTTTGCAGCTCTTTGCTTTATTCCTGTGGAACTGGCCCATGCCGCCTTAGTTCACCTTAACATTTGGTTGCCCTATGGGGAGTTTCTTCAATATTTGGGAGTCTTCCCTCCATGATTTTTCTCTCCCTTTCTTTTTCCAACCCTGTGGACTCTGCTAGAATTTGATGACAAATGATGGCTCTGGCCGGGGCTGCTCTCTGGCCTGTCTGAAAGTCTCAAGGGAAGGTAGCATCTGCTGGGTTCTGTCAGGGTGGGAGACTTCACCTCCTCTCTAAACCAAGTTCTGCAAGTTTCTCCATGGACTGGACTAGATCTCAGAGAGCATCTGATGGTCTTTTCATCAGGGCTACTCTCTGGAAAGGCAAAAAGGCCCCCAGAGGAAGGCTTGGGCTGCCATCACCGACAGGGTGAGAAAGTTAGGTACTTGGTCCTTTCCTCTTGCTACTTGCTGTCTAAACTTCATCACTTCCTGAAGCTACAACAATCGGACCCCTCAGATGCCTCAGCCTTGTCTGGTACAAAAGTTTTCATCACTGATGAGTCCATGCATGATCCCATCCCTCGCGAGATGGTCTGAAATTGAGTCCGAGGAGCCTCCTGGCCCCCTGTGTAAAGGCTCCCTTGCTGCTGCCTATGTAAAAATAGCCTCGCCGCTGCCTGTATCTCTTTTGTGTGTGTGTGTGTGTGTGTTGGAGTCTCACTCAGTTGCCCAGACTGGAGTGCAGTGGCCGCTCCCGGCCACCGCAGCCTCGCCTGCTGTGATCCTTCCGTCTCAGCCTTCCGAGTAACCAGAATTACAGGCGTGCGCTACCATGCCCAGCTGATTTTTTGATTTATTGTAGAGATGAGGTCTCGCTGCCCAGGCAGGTATCAAACCCGCGGGCTCAGGCAATCCACTCCCCTTGGTCTCCCAAAGGCGTGGGATTACAGGCTGAGCCACCGAGCCCGGCTTGCCTGTATCTCTTATTCTAGTCCTCTCAGGGACCACTCTCAAAGCAAACCCCTCCTTCCATGCACTACCCTAACTTGCTAGGAGGTCTCTAGACAAAAACTGAGAAGGTTGCTTCTGCTTCCACTCAGACATTTTCTCGTTAGGGCCTAGGGCCCTCTGGAAATCTTGCCCAAGGCCCCCACCCGTGTGTGGTGGAGCAGCCTTGCCACTGGTGGAAGGACTGCTTCTGGTGGGTTGAGGAGATAAAAGGGTCGCCCTTTCTCACTTGTTGCTAACATACTCGGGTTAATTCCAGTGATCCTCTGCCCGGGATGACAGCTGAGGATGGGAAGGTTTTTGCTGAGGCCTGGGGCCCTCTGTGTGCTCTCTCTTTCTCTTTTGGCCTCTCAGGGACCTTTCTTAGGACCAATCTCTCTCCCCGCTTCTCTACCACCTCCTGAGCCTTCACCCATTCATACTCATCCTAGTAAGCCCTCACTGCAACCCATCAGTTTCCTCTCAGGAAGGTTGCAGGGGAGGAGGGACTTGTTAAAGTCAGTGTTCCCTTGAATCCCTGAATCTCTCTCAGATTCAGTCCAAACTAGGTTTCCCCTCTGCTGATACATCATTCAGGACCCAAGTGAAAATCCTGCAGTTTTCCTGACATGCATTTTGAAGGCAATACAATACTACACTAACTTAGACCCTGACTCTACAGAAGGTCAGTTCATTCTGGCTATGCATTTCATTTTCCAGTTGGCCCTGAACATTAAGGGAAAACTTCAAAAGTTAGAAAAAGGTCCATAAACCCTCCGATCAGAACTCTTCAACCTGACTTTCAAAGTCTTTAACAACCAGGAGGAGGCATGAAGGAAAGACAAGAACCAAGGGACACACCTTCCACCTTCTAACTTTAGCCCTTACTAAAGCTGAAGAGAAAAGGAACAGATTTAGACTCTAGGATTTCAGGCCATAATGAGACCCTGTTTCAAGTGTCGTTAAACAGGACATTGGATAAGAGACTGTGCCCAGCCACCTCTGCCAACCCCGTGCCCCAAATGTGGCCAGTCTAGGCCTAAGGAAGTGAATGCAGTGTTTCCACAGCCAGAAGAGGGCTCACTTTTCAACCTCTTTCACCATACACCTAATCAACACATAGTGGCATCATCTGCCCACGCTCAGGCACCTGCTATGTGCGCCGCAGCTTTGTGCTCAGTCTCAGACAACCGCTCTTAAACTTAGGGCGAAGGTATCTGTAGCTGATAGGCTTGTTCTGTTCAGTTCTAATTAAATTTCCAAGTCCCCTCTTCCCTTATCTATAGTGGGGGTTGGTGGCATTTTTTCTAAACCCCTAACCACAGCACCCCTTCAGTGCCTACTGGGAAATCAAATGTCTCACTACTCATTTCTAGTCCTCCCTACTTTCCTGGCTCCTTTACTTGGAAGAGATTATACATTAAGGAGTAGGCTCCCTCTCGGGTTTGGGATATTTCTGCCCCAGGTAGGGCCTCACACGGGGCACCACTGTCCTTCTCCAGGGCTTTTGCGATAGCCCCCACATTTGATCAGGCATTAGCCTCTAACCTTTCTCAGCTTTCATTTATAGACAGTACTCTCATCCAGTATGTCAATGACTTGCTGCTGGAGTCTCTTGACTCCTCACAGTGAGATGCTGCTACCCTTCTTGTTGGGAGCCGGCTACAGAGGCCCACTGAGCGTTAGGGATCAGGAAGGGCCGTGGACCCCAAGACCACTAGGATGTGTTCGGGAGCCGTTGACCCCATTTTCCTCCTCCTCTTACCATGTAGCACAAGTAACCTAAAGGAACTCTGCTGATTTAAGCTGAAGTCTTTGTGACTGTGACAGGCATGGTTCACTCTAGAAACTCATTGTTCCTGTTTCCCATAAACTGCGGTTTTGGCTTAGGTATTACATATAATTCAAATTCAGGTCACATTTGGGAGCTTTTTATATGGTACAAACTTCTTTATAAGATTTAAAAGTATATTTGTAGAATTAGTATATACTTATGGAGAGCTGTTTTCAGCTTTAGATGGTATAGTTGATTATGTAGAGTTACCAGAAATGGCCCAGCACAAACCTTGGGCTGGGCCACATTCCTGAGGGCCCAGTGTGTACTTTGGACTGGGCTGCATTCTTTTAGGCTGGCTTTAGCTACAGTTAGTGTAGGGTTTTTCTACCTATTGTAGAAATTGAATTTATTTTATTCATAGAAAGTATTGTAGAATAGGTCATGCTAACCTAAGCTCTCAGATCATATGCTTCAATCTAAACTCTAAGTTAAAGTCCATTACGCAAACCTGCCCCATCTGCAGGATAGTCAGTCCCCAGGGGCGTTTAAGGTCCCCAACTTCTCTCCTCACTCAGCAGTTAAGGGGACACTTGCCAGGACAGGACTGACAACTTCATTTTACTCGTGTGCCCAGGTACAAGAAATATAAATATCTGTTAACTTTTATTGTTGTCTTTTCAGGCTGGCTGAAGGCCTTTCCTACGACCTCAGAAAAGGCCTTGGAGGTTTCACAGGCCCTAATCAATGATATAATTCCTCACTTTGGCCTTCCTTTCTCCTTGCAGAGTGACAGTGGTACTGGACTTACAGGGAATCATGTTAATTCAAGCATGATCAATCATGATATTTTGAGGTTTAATAAGAATACAGTTAACTTTAGAAATTTCATTGTCTCCATTTTCTACTATTGTGGTTTTGGCCTTAGTACATTTACAGTTTATATTTGGGTTCTATTTTTAGAAACTTTGTTGCTGATGATCAACTTTATATATTAGAATTAGGAATTAGAAACTTTCATAGAAATTAGGATAGATATATAGGACTTTAGAATAGTCATTTTGTTAAGAGATTGTAATCGATTGTTCCAAAAAGTGACCCACCGTGAACCTTGGACTGGGCCATATCCTGTAGAGCCCAGTGTGATCTTTGGACTGGGCCATATTCTTTAGGAATTGACTTAGGCTATAATTAAGAGCTTCCATAGAATTGTGTAAGTAGTATTAGCATAGAATAGAAAGGTAATAAAATTTAAGTTAGTCATCATGGGCATTGTGTGCACATGAGCTTTAGAAGTTATTGATTATCAGAACATCATGATGCTAGTAGGGATTGTTGCATTGCTTTTGAGGAACATTAACTAGCGAAGGGAGCAATAAGACAATTTGGGGTTTGTCCTTCCTCATGCCTGAGAAAACATCTGGTGGGTGGGGGACGCCCCTACTGCACCTGGCTTTGTGTTCTTGTGAAAGACTTATGAGACTGTCTATGTAAAATTTGGAGATAAATACCTGCTGTAACTTCCAATAAAACAACTTCTGCTCAATTCACTGAACAGTTGTCCACCTTCTTTCTTTCTTCCTCTTTATATCTATCCCTCCATCTTTCTTTCTTTTAATATCTATCCCTACTACAGAATCGGTTTCTGTGCTAGACAGAGTCCAGTCTCTTTCTTTCTCTCCCCTTCTCTTCCTTTCTTTTAATATCTGTCTCTACAGATTTGCTGATGCCACTACATCTTCCAAGGGACTCCCCAAAACTTGCAGGGGCCGGCCCCCTGCACCTTCTTACTTTTCAACAAAGGGTACAAAGTCTCTCTCTAAGGCTTAACTTAATTTACAGCAAGTTATTTATTTAGGATTTTAGTTAAGCCAGGGACACAGAGTAATAACTACCCAGAGAAAACAACTTAACTGCCTCCCTACCATCTCTCCAGTCTGAACAAGAGCTCCATGCATTTTTGGGACTCACAGGCTATTTAAGAATTTGGATCCCCAACTGCGGCCTCAAAGCTAAACTGCTGTATGAGGCCACTCAGGGTCCAGAACAAGAACCTCTCAACTGGCATTCTTTGACACAAACTGTCCTCAAGACCCGTAAAGAGTCTGTCATGTGGTCTCCAGTCCTGGCCCTAACCAACCTTCAAAAGAATTTTCTCCTTTACATCACAGAGAGGAGAGGAATAGTACTAGGTCTATTGGGACAAAAATACGAACCAGACCTTAAAGTAATGGCCTTCCTTTCCGAACAGCTGGACAATATGGCGAAAAGATGGCCACCCTGCCTTAGAGCACTAGTCACCACAGCCATGCTAACACAGGAGGCTAGCAAATTGACTTGTCAGCACATGGATGTGTATTGTCCACACTGGGTTATAGATATTTTAAATAATAAGCTTACAAGTTTCTTACCAGCTCACGTGCCTTCATAATTCATTGCATATAGGGGAAAAAAACCTATATAAGCTCTTAAGCTCTCAGATCATATGCTTCAATCTAAACTCTAAGTTAAAGTTCATTACGCAAACTTGCCCCATCTGCAGGATAGTCAGTCCCCAGGGGCATTTAAGGCCCCCAACTTCTCTCCTCACTCAGCAGTTAAGGGGACACTTGCCAGGACAGGACTGACAACTTCATTTTACTCATGTGCCCAGGTACAAGAAATATAAATATCTGTTAACTTTTATTGTTATCTTTTCAGGCTGGCTGAAGGCCTTTCCTACAACCTCAGAAAAGGCCTTGGAGGTTTCGCAGGCCCTAATCAATGATATAATTCCTCACTTTGGCCTTCCTTTCTCCTTGCAGAGTGACAAGATAACTTACTTCCCAGATAACACAGCAGGTTTCAGAAGCCCTCAGCAAAGATTTCTCCACGTAACTTGGCATTGCCAGTCTTCAGGAAAAATGGAAAGGCTCTTTGCACTCTTAAGCAACATCTAACTAAGTTATCTATGGTATTTAAGCAGGGATGGCCACAGCTTTCGCCTATGGCCCTCCTGAGATTTAGAGCTACTCCCAAAGCCCCTCTGTTCCTCAGTTCCTCTGAACTCATGGATGAGCAGCCTCTCCTACTCTAGTCTGGGATACCTACAGAGCCCCTTCCTTTGGAAAATTATCTCTCACTCTTAGAATTGGCCAGGAAGCTTTTAAGAGATTATGCTGACCAACATCTCCCCACTCCCTGCGAAGGACCACCTCCAGAATCTCAGTTACAACCAGGATACTGGGTGCTTCTTAAAGACTTACCAGGTCTAACACAGTCCCTCCAACCACCACGGAAGGAACCTTTCCAAGTAATCTTAACCACACAGCAGTCAAACGCTTGGGATTCCCCTCCTGAATCCACTTGTCCACACTCAAGACATCTTCTCTGCTGCTTCTAGAAACAACTGCTCCAGAACCATCCATGCCAAAGCTATATACCTTAGAGTTACCTCTTTGCAAAGGTAAACTTGTAAAGCACTTCCAAGGCCAAACTTGGTAAGTATCTCTAAATATGATGCTTACTTTCTAGTCCTTCTTGAACATTAGTGGGGACCTGAGATAGTCTTTTACCCATTGTTTTATTCAAAATAATTAAATTTACTCTGTGAACTTTTATCCTAAACTCCAGTGCTCATGATCTATGTAGAAAGGCAAATAGGGACATCTCTACATGCCTATCCAGCAGGCGGCAGTTATAGAGATTGACCTTCGTCCCTGTTCCCTAGCTATAAATAAGAATATTTTAAAACAACAAGGGGGGGGGAATGAAAGCATGAAGTAAAACAGTGACTTAGCCAAAGAACAGTCATCTTAATATTTCTTCAGCTTTGTCATACTTTGCAAGCTATCTGTCCCGTTCTCCACTTTCTAATCAGCATCCTCACATATTCCTATGTCTCCTTTCTAAACTTAGACTTTAATATGCTCCACATGGTCTGAGGCAACAGCTGGCCTGGCCATAACCTAATTTGACCCTACGTTTAAAAAGATACCAATTAAAAGGAGGAGAATCCTCGATCCTTTGGGGCCACATGACTTCTAACTACTCTGTCCTATTAACAAACCAATGGTGCATTCAAATTAAAATGCCAACTATGCCCAAGGTCGTGAGTGAGGACATATGGGTGTCACAGATGCAGTTTAACAATGCCTGACTCACCACACTGCTCTACAGTTCTGAAGTCTCACCAACCCATAGGACATTACCCACCAGAGTCTTTATAGGTCTGTATCTTGGGATTCTCAGTCAGTGTTCCTTGATGCTGGGGCCCAAAGTCATCTGGTAAATGGCAGTTGCCAGCCTGGTGAGGGTACACATCATGTTGGACAGTACGTCAGGTGAATGGAGAGTAAAGATGTGAGGGAGACTTGGCACTCTCTCCACAGGGCTTTCCACATGAACAAGTGTTGGACCATCCACCCAACATCTCACAGCAAAATATGTTTATTTTATCACCTCATCAACATGTTTACATACTTAGGTCAAAACACGTTTCCTTCTAACACATCAAACAAGGTCATGACGCAGCACTCTGACCAGTACACTGTGCACATTAACTCAAGGTCACAGACTTTCAAAGATGCAGTCACTCAGGCCCACTACAGCTCCACTGGGGCACACTGTGAAGAAACGGAGGCCTCCAGCATGATAGCCACTGGACACACGGGGTTATGTACTAAGTGAAGTGAAATAAAATTAAAAATCCTATACATTGGTGGCATTAGCCATATGTTCAGCCTTGGTACCACCTGTGGCTAGTGGCCACCACACTGGACAGCATGAACATGGAACATTTGTATGATGCAGAGCATTCTGTTGATGCCCTGAGAGTGGGTGGTTTCACCTTTGGGGGATGGGTGACCTGGGGAGACCTGCTAAGGAGGGGCCACTGCAGCAGAGACAATGTGGGAACATCTGGAAAACATTTATTCATTCAGCAATCCTTCACTAAATGCCTACTCTGCGAGCAAACTCTTTTCCTGGGCAGCCAAGGAAGCCGACGGCTCCTGCTCACACATCAGGGACAGAAAACAGCACACACAGTATACCAGGTGACAAGTCACGGGGAGAAAAAACAGGCAAGGCAAGAAATGAGACAGGGCAGGGAGTGCCACTGAGGTATGGAGAGACCTCTAGCCAACACTGGAGCGGGGCCCTCACTGTGGTCACACCTTGGGGAAGACTCTGATGGGTGGATGAAACCTGCAGGGTGGACGCAGTGGCCGCAACTGTAGCCAGGGATGTGGAGCGGAGGGAGGTGGATTGAAGGGTGTGGCCTGGAGGAAGAGAGGCCGTGGGCCGGGCCGTGGAAGGCTTGACTCAGCCGTGGTCGGTTCTTGGAGGTTCAGAGGTAAGGGGTGTCAGGGTCTCCCCTTCATGTGGAAGGTCCACGCTGGACCTTGGAGAGTAGATGGCAGGCAGCGACCCTGGGCTGCTGAGGAGGCCTGGGCTTGGGAAAGAGAGGGGTGTTGAGAAGCGAATGAACTTATGGTGTTTTTTGGGAGGCAGAGCTGATAGAGGATATCGGGGAGCAAGGATGCCAGGGGGTGCCTCCCTGGGCCGTTCCAGGGGTCTTGTCATCCCAGGAACTCCTCCCAATCTGCAGCTGGGTTATGGCACTTTCTGTGCCCGTGGCCATTTCACTCTTTCTTTAACCCGTAGCTTTTTGAAGCCCAGCTTCCAGTCAGGTCCCAACACAGGCGTAGGGCCAGACACAGTGAAGCTGGAAGAGTGCATGAGCCCAGGAGTTCGAGGCCAGCCTGGGTAACATAGGAAGACCTCCTCTCTACAATAAAAAAGAAGAGAAAGAAAAATTGCCATGTGTGATGGTGAGCACCTCCAGTTCCATCTACTCAGGAGGCTAAGGCAGGAGGATCACTTGAACCCAGGAGTTTAAAACTTCAGGGAGTCGTGCTTGTGTCACTGCTGCCCAGCCTGGGCAACAGAGTGAGAAATGAGACCCTGAGACCAAAAAAAAAAAAGGGTGGGGGAAGAGTGTGACACAGAAAATAAGTTTCTCAATCCTTTGCATATCTGAAAATGTCTGCAATCTTTGCTCCTGCTCGATTCACACACGGGTGCCGTTTCTGATGGAAAGTAGACATTGCCAGGTCGGTGCCTTTGTCTCTGGCATGCAGCATCACTGTTGAGATGGCCAGCAGCTCTCATGGGAAAGTCTCAGTCCTGTCCACGTGACCTGATTCTCCTCTCTGGATGCTGTTAGCATCTTCTCCGTGTGTGTGGTCTTCTGACACTTGACGGGATGAGACTTGGGGCCTGGTGTCCTCTGGCCTTGTGCCATCTTGGGAATGATGGAGGCCCTTGTTGGGGACACTATCAGGGACTATCTTATGACCACAAGCTGGATGGCTCAAACAATAGATATGTACCCTATCACAATTCTGGGGACCCGAAGTCTGAAACCAAATGTCACTGTCTCTGAAGAGCCTGGGGAGGGTTCTAATCTTTCTCTTCCTACCTCGGGGTCTCTGGTGCCCCTGGTGGCAATGTCCTCCAATCTCTGCCTGCATCTCCTTATTATCTGCTCCTCTTATTGCTTTTAAGGACACTTGTCATTAGATTCAGGACCCACCTGGATTGTCTGAGATGGCTTCATCTCAAAATCCTCTATTGCATCTGCAAAGACCTTTTTCCACATAGGCCATGGTCACAGGTCCTGGGGTTAGGACTTAAATGTGTCTCTTTGGGAAGGTGTCATTCAATGCACTCTACCTCCTTTGCCCCCAAACAAATCCAAGTTGTTTCCAATCACATTTCCATTCCCTTGCTACGACACAGAGAGACAGTGTCCCCCAGGATGTGTCTGTACCCGGTCTGGATGCCATACACCCATGCAGACCTGGTTCTGTTGGCCTCCCAACCCCAGTTGGATTCCCTGGCCTGTGGGGACTTCTTGGAAACATCATCCATGTGCTCCTGTTAAAGCATCACTCACATCTGCCTCTGAGCCAACCAGATGGCAGCTTGAACCTGGTAGAATGATTCTCCAGAGAAACTGTGTGCATCCGTTTTAATCTTGTCTCCTTGGGAATGTCCAGTTCTGAGAGGCTGCAGGCCTGAAGGCAGATGCCTGTTACTGGGGAATAGGAAGTACCCCACATCCCGCCAGGGTAGAAGAAGGAAAACCACCACACTGAAGGGCTGGGGGATGTCACGAGCTGACTCCACCTCGTCTGTTCCTCAGTCCAGCAGGAGACTGCTGGGCCTCCCTGACTCTCAAGATGGGCTGCCTGGAAAAGAAAGCCCAGCCTTTGTTCCTTATTTTTGTGCCGGCACATCTACATGGGGCTTCACTGCAAGAAGCCACCCCAGAAGAGTCAACAGGAGCGTGTATGGCGAGGTTCCATGCGCTAGACGAACAGGCAAGCACACCCACAACTTGGGGCTGTTGGTTTTTTAAATTGGCAACAGAAGGCGTAATGGAAACAGTAAGCATCGGTGCTTGGAGGACACGGAGTTGGAAATCAATACCAGGTTTGCTGGGCTCTGCCCTGAAGACCAGCCAGACCACATGCAGGGGTTGGGTGGGGCCAGAGGCTGGAAGGGAACCTGAAAGGCCCAAGGAGCACAGCTGGGGGAGCTGGGGTGCTGAGGCTGGGCAGTGTTGCTGTGTTTGGGAGCCATGAGGTCACGGATCTGCCTTGAAGCTGAGTGTATGGATAGTCTCCTAGACTCCTGTATGGGGCTTGTGGATGCTTCTCGAGTGCCGTGTGTGTGTTTGGCCTGCACCAAGTGCTTCCTGTTTAAGCCCCATCGAACACTCATGAGGTCACCCTGCCAGCCCCTCACTCACAGGCAGGGTCTGGGGTCACAGTGGTGAAGTGACTGGCCGGTGTATCAGGGCCTGGGGGGGATCAGAACCTGGCCTGCTGGTCTGAAGTTTACATTGCACAGGATGCAGCTCGAGACTTGGATTGGCACCTGGCCTTACCTTGCCCTGTTGTGTAGGGTTGGTCATGGTAACTGGCCAAGTCTCAGAGCCCTGGTGAGGGTTAGACTCCTGGAAAGACACGAAGTGCCATCCTAGTCAGGCAGGAGCAGACACTGCAGCATGGGAGGAAATGCTTGTTCCCACCACACCCAGCCCTGTAATTGCTGTGTGTCCTCCTCACAGTTTCAGATACTTCAAGAGATGACCTTGACGCACCTGCAGAGCATTGCCAGCAACTTTGACATGCCCTTCAGTTGGGATGCCCAGTTCCAGAACCTGACGAAAGAGAACCAGGCCATGGTTCTGGTGGTCACCGGTCACCGGCAGCTATGCAGAAAGAGCTGGCAGACCTCAAAACTTGGATGAGGAAGACCCAGCACAAAAGCTAGAAGATGGGTGTCAGGCTGCAGACCTTGGACCCGGCCCTGAAGGAGAAGGCCAGGCAGCAGGCCCAGGAGAGCAAAGTGGGGAGGGAAGCCCTGCGGAATGGACTGATACACCTGACACACCTCGTCCACAACCAGGTCCATCGTTTGACCGCTCTCGAGCAGCAGCTGCAGATGGCAAAGCTTGGCACCACAGCCGCAGGTCTGACCCTGGCCCCAGCCTCAACCCCAACCTGAGTGGCCAAGAATGAGCCCCGCAATGCTCCTGGTGAACAGGCAGAACTTCAGAGCTCCTGCTGAGCACAGAAGTGACCCTGACACCTGTGCCTGCCTGCAGGGGATGCAGGAAGCCCCAGCCCCAGGCAGGTGTCAGGCACCTGATGGGGCTGCCACAGCCCACACCATTTCCAGGGATCAAAAGAAAGTAAGTACCAAAGTCCCCTCCCCAAAGGGCCAGGTTTCACTTTCACTCCCTTGGGTCACCCAGAAAGGCTTCTCAACCTTCCTTATTCGCATGCCCTGCCCCACAGAAAGAGACTGACCCGGCAAAAGTGACTCAAAAGGGATTGAATTAGGACCTGGAGATGGGGTGAGGATTCTGGGTCCACTGGTGGACCAGTGTCATCACAATGTCCTTATGAGGGAGAGGCAGGCAGGACAATCAGAGAATGAGATGTAAGAAAGGCCCAGAGGTTGGAGGGTTGCAAGGAAGGGACACAGGCAACCCTAGAAGCTGGACGGGCAGGAGTCAGCTTCTCTGCTGGGGCCTCCAGAGGGAACCAACTCTCCCCATACCTTGGAGTGAGCGCGGTGGGCTCCAGGTTGGACTGTGACCTCCAGAAATGTAAGATAACAGACTTGAGCTGTTGTAAGTTGCTAACTTTGTGACGCTGAGTTGGGGCAGTGACAGGAGACTTCTCCTGGGGCTCCCTGACTGTGAGGAGTTCAGCTGTTCAGGGACAGCTCTTCTGGGCCCCAGCAGGACCTGACCACTCCCTAGTAGGCCCCTCATCCTCCGTCCTCTTGCCTGTGAAATGGGGGTGATCACATCGGGAGGATAAATGAGACGCCACCAGGAAGTCCTCAGCAACACCACTCCTGAGATGGTGCTTGACTAAGGGTGGGTGCAGAGAATGTGATGCCTGTCTAGCCTGCCACAGGGGTGGCGCCTGCAGCATAGATGCTTCTATATAGCCTTGTGGCATGGGGCCAACTCTCTCTCTGTTTCTAGTTTGCATCAGGGGCCCCGTGTTGGTTTTCCCAAATGAATCCACCAAGAATGGGGTCTTTCTCAGCCCCGGCTTCCTCAAGGCCCTGAGCGCACTGTCCATCTGCAGTTGGGTGTGCACAGCCTCTGGCCACCTGGGCACCCTCCTCGCCTGTGCCACAGAGGATAATGACAACAAGCTCGTGTTGTGTGGTTGGGACTCCCTGGCACCCAGCTCCATCCACTTTGTGATGAGAGACTCAGACTTCAGGGTTCTGCCCCTGCAGCCTCTACGTGACAAATGGTGGCACCACGTCTGTGTCATCTGGACTTCCATCCAGGGCAGGTATGACTCTATGTGGACTGCGGGCTAGCGGCCACTGGCCCCCAATTTAGGAAAGGTTATGAGATCCCTCCTGGAGGGTCCCTGGTGCTGGGCCAGGAGCAAGACAGTGTGAAGGGCAGGTTTGACAGTTCTGAAGCCTTCATGGGGAGCATGTCTGGCTTGGCCATCTGGGACTGGGTGCTGGTCCCTGGGGAAGTCACAGATCATGCTACTGGGAAAGCACTCCTGATAGGTGCCATCCTGACACCGGCCAATGCCATGTCAGTGGGCGGATATGTGCAGAGGGCCAACTGTCCCTGCCTGGAGCACTGTTTCTGAGACTGCACCACACGGAGGCCATGGCTGGCCAGAGGAAGACACCTATCCCCCTCTCTACACTCAGCCATCTCAGCACATTCCCTAAAGCCCCTACTGCTTGTCCTGGCTGTGCAAACCTGCACTCCAAAGTAGGGGTGGATATGCCCTCCTGGTGATGTGAAAGTGGACCAGGAAAGAGCAAATGGAGAGAAAGGACCCACAGGCCAGGTTCTTCTATTGCCACTGCGTTCTCACATGGTTCCCCTTCAGAGCTTCCCACCACCTCGGTGGTTCCAGTGTGATGTGATTTTACATAACTCGACCCAGAGGGACAGGTGTGCTGGACTCCAGCTGTCCTCTCCTCTGGGTGTGTATGTGTTTGCAGCAATTGAAGGTTTCTTGCCTAAACACGAGTTCCCAGGAAGCTTCCCTGAAGCTGCATAGATCACATTTGACCTGCCACTACCTCCTCTCAAGGTGACTCGCGAATGTTGCCTTTGGGTGATCCTTGTTCCAACATCTCTTGTGAAAGGGCCTAAGTCTGTTTTCTGGCCCTCAAAAAGATGGTCTCCTTCCCTGAAAGCCCTGAGGGAACACTCAGTTCCCTTGGCCCATCCTGTTCTGTGGTCCTTTGGTGGGTGGTGAGGCCTCAAGTGTGGGACCCACAGAAGGAGCTGGCTGTCCCAAAGTAAGCAGCCAGGCGGACGGTGATGCTCTGAAAACACCTTCTTTGTGGGAAACTTACACATGACACAATTTATCTGTTTTAAGTGTTGCTCAGAGATTTGTGGTAAATTTACCGAGTTTTGCAACCATCACTACAATCTAGTTTCAGAACATTTCTGTCACCCCACCCCCAACATACTGTGCCTATTAGCAGTCACTGCTGCCCCTACCCAAACCCTCTCCCTAGCACCTGGCCAACACTCATCTGTAGTCTGTATCTATGGATTTTCCTGTTCTGTTCTGGAACTTCCTGTAAATGGAATCATACAGTGGGGGTTTGGTGTGTGGCTTCTTTCACTCTGCATGGTGTTTCCCAGGCCTATCTACGTCGTAACATGGGTCAGAGCTTCAGTCCACATCACAATCAAGTCATATTCCATGGTACGGACAGACCACATGTTTATCTTTCATCTACTAATGGACGTCTGGATTGTTTCCAGTTCTTGGTTATTATGAATAAAGCTGCTGTGAGCATTCTTATACAAGTTTCTGTGTGGACATCTTATATAGAGAGAAAATATATTATATAATATATATAGTAGAGATGGAGTCTTGCCATGTGGCACAGGCTGATTCCCAACTCCTGGGCTCGGCAGTTCCCCAGGTTTGGCCTCCCAAGTAGCTGGGCTTACCGCATGAATCACTATGCCTGACCAGGAGGTGCTTTCATTTCTCTTGGGTGGATACACAGGAGAGAAATTGCTGGTCATGTGGTGAATTGATGTCTGGACATTCAGATAAACTGCTTTCCAAAATAGCTGGATCATTTTTCATTCCTACCAGCAGTACATGAAAAAACTTCTCAATATCCTTGTCAACACTTTTAACTGGCTGTCTTTTTAACTATCCCCTTTTTAAAAAAAAATATTTTATTTTAAAGATATGGGATACAATTCAGAATTAGTATGCAAGTGGTCATCATACAGGTAAAGTTTGGGCCTCCCGTTGGTCCCCATATTGCCTGGTTTGAGATCAGGTACCCTTATTGATATTATGTGTTTCCCCCTTCCCTGGCAGTTTCCAGCTACTGCCAATCCTTTTCTTAGAGTATTATGGTAAATGTTCAGGGTCTGCTTATGAATGAGAACATGTGGTACTCAGTTCTTTTTTTTTTTTTTTTTTTGAGTTGGAGTCTCACTCTGTCGCCCAGACTGGAGTGCAGTGGCTGCTCCCGGCCACCGCAGTCTCGACCTGCTGGGCTCCGGCGATCCTTCCGCCTCAGCCTTCCAAGTAGCCAGAATTATAGGCATGCGCAACCACACCCGGCTGATTTTTTGATTTATTGTAGAGATGAGATCTCGCTGCCCAGGCGGGTCTCGAACCCGCGGGCTCAGGCAATCCACTCACCTCAGCCTCCCAAAGGCGCGGGATTACAGGCTGAGCCACCGAGCCCGGCTGGTACTCAGTTCTTTATTTCTGTGAGAGATCACTGAGTATTATAGACTCTAAATCCATCCAAGTTGCTGTGAAGTCCATAATTTTGTGCTTATTTATGGCTGTGTAATATTCTGTTATGTATATATACCACATTTTAAAAAATCCAGTCCAGTTAAAAACGCGTGTGCAAGTCTCTTGCTGTAGAGTGATTTAAGTTCCTCCGGGTATATTCCCAGACAGAGGGACAGCTGGGTTTTTTACCAGAATGAATTTCTGATCATAGTATGTTTTTTAAAATGCACTTATAATGAGACTAGGTTTGCATTTACATTTCGGTGTGATGTAAATTAATTTCATAAAGCGAGAGATTCCCAAAGAACCAAAGACGAACCCCAGGAATGAGAAAGCTGACAGGGAGACATAAGCCAAGGGGACATGAGGGTAGGAGTGGGGATGCTGGAGAGCCCAGAGCCTCGGAGCTTGGGGACAGACCTGGCTCTCAGATGTCATCAGCCCGCCCACTCCTCTTACTGTTTTAGAAGTGACAAAGCAGACTAGAGAAGTCCGTGGCCCAAACCAGCAAATCCACAGAGGCCAAGACCTTTGCCCCATACAAGGCGGTTTCAGGTCCTCATAGGTTTCAGCTATGTCTCTGGCCACCCTCACCCACAAGAAGGCAGCCATGGGCACAGCCCTGCCCAGCTGCCCCTGTATGGAAGGTGCTTGAGCTCCTCAGCAGCATCTCTGTGAGCCCCAGCAACTGCGGACTCCAGCTCCAGCTCGGCCCAGCCCAGCTCCCCAAGGTCAGATAAGGCATTTTATAACTGGACACCCTTGTGGACGCCCTGTGGCACTCCCTGAGTCACTGGCTTCTGCTTCCCCGTGATGTGCCTGACTCTGGAGAGACCCTCCTTCCCGACGTCTCTTCCTCCCATCTCCTCTGCTGTTTTCGAGACTTCCTTGCTCCATCCCACTCTGCCTTTGAGGCGGGAGCACAGGATACCTCTCCTCAAGAATGATTGCTAACTCATGAGTAATAATGTCTAGAGAGACAGCCGGGTTCCCAGCATAGCATCTTACACAGGGCCCTGAGTAGGCAGGAGGTGACCTGGAGCCCAGCTTTGAGACAAAGGCTATAACCACTGACCCCCAACCCTGCACCTATCATGGGAGCAGATGGTGTCAAAAAAAGATCACCCAGGGCCTAGATTCCCAACCGCTCCCCTACTTTCAGGTGCTTGAAATGCCGTGGGCGACTAAGATATGAGACGGGTCAGAGCAGCATGACTATGTGTTCACAGAGGCAGCAGAGGCAGCATACAGGACATTTGGTGGGAAGGGGGCACTCCAGGTGGGAAATTACTTGAGCAGAAGCCAGAATTTGGGGTACAGAGGGGAATTCAGGGCCACCTTGAGGCAGGCAGCGTGGTGGGAGCTCAGAGGTCGTGGGGAAAGGTTTTGGAGCAGGACATTCTGGGTGGTTCACCATCCTAGTTGGGACCAGCAACTGAGTCACTAAGACATGCTGAAGTGTGAAGCACAATCACCTCCACAAGCCACTGACTCCCGCCTTTCTCCCGAGTCTGTTCCTTGTCTGGCTGAAGAGGACTAAAAGCCCAGTGTGGCCCTCATTCCCCTGGGGGCAGTCAGGGCTGCAAGAACCCCTCCCCTACTCCCTTTGGCCATTGGTCTCCTGAAACAGCCACTTGTCCCAGAAGAGGACAAGCTCAGGCCCTAGCCTCACAGGGATAGGCTGTGGAACCTGGCTACACCTCCTGTTATACACGAATTGCTAGAAATCAGATAACCAGCCCAATTAAAGGTCAAGTTAATAAGTAAACCCTTTATTAAAGGTGGCGAACAAGAGGGGGCTCGTGCCTCCCAAACTCTGGACGATGAATGAAATTTGCTGGGAGTCTTTATAGGCAAAAGCAGTTGGGAAACTGAGTCATTACCGAGATAAACACATGAAACATGCTCTGGGGTTTGACACATAGTATACTTAGATAAGGGGGCACAGAGTATACTTAGGAAAGGGGCAAACCGTTAGAGTACTGGGTGGGGTGCAGGACTGTGAGGGTTGTTTATGAGCAAAATTTTAAAATTCTTGCATCAGCCACACAGAAGTTTAATAACAAGTTAACAATATGGAGACAAACCACACAATGGAGTTTTACATTTTAAATACAAACTTAGGTTTTATCCAACACACTGCAAACACTTTAAACATTTCATAAAACACTTTAAATACTGCATTCCCCCCTTTTCTTGTGCATAAGTCAAAGCATTGACTTGCTTGTTGAGGATAAAACTATATAATTTTAACATACATGGCCAGGACCAAATGGCTGATAGTTATTTTCATTGAAAAGTAAATTTGGGATTAGGTGTCCTGATTTAATCGGGGGGAGGGCTACCAGGATGATGGTGAACCAGTGCCAGGTAATCTAGCAGGTTTTTAGTTAGGCCTTTGTAAGTGATTACCATTGGTAGCCCAGCTTAGCAGGTCTCCAGCCTCCTTAAGCAACCAGTCAGATGGGCCCTCCCCTCTTCAGGAGAGGTGGCACCTGCTTTTAAATGGCTCTTTTTGTCTGTCCAATGAACAGAGTTTAGGAATGTACCTGCTTCTAAGTGGCCTACTCATAGTGGACAGAGTCCAGGAGCTTCAGGCCTTTAGGGCAACTAAGTTGCCACTGTTCTCATAGATGGTACCTATAGGTAAAGGACACCTTGTTACTGGGTTTCTGTCTGGTGCCTGAAGTTGTTAACTTTTTTTTAAAGTATATAGTATGTTTGCCAATTGGGTGCTTTATCGGCTTTTTGGTTATGCTGCCCTCTATGCTAATATTACTTGATATTTCAGGTAAACTTAGATTAAGTATTGCGAATTTTTAAAACACTGCACACATTGTATTAAACATTGTAGAACACCTCGAAATTATGACAGTTTAAGCATTTATGATGAGGAAATTTGAAATCTGAAAAATATAACTATAAAAGCTAGAAATACTTTTTAAAATTAAAATTGTATAGATTTTGTTTTTAATGCCTTAACCTTATCTAGTGGTAAATATTGTAAACACAGCACTGCACATATTTTAAACATTGTAAATTTATAGACACAGCAAACTTTTTAAAGAAAACTGTAAACATTTAAGTTTTTTATGAGTTAAATCCCTGTCTTGGATGTTATGGGACAGAGGTCATAGCGAACCCTCATGTTTAAAATTTTTACAGTTGATATTTGTTTTCTTACAAAACAAACAATCCAATTTAGTAGGCAGGGTCCCACTGATTTAAAAAAAAAAAAAAAGGCCGATAATTATTATGGGTACTGCTAGGCCAGTAATGAGAGTTGTTAACCATGGGGTCCAGTTGAATAGAGATTGGGACCAGGATGTATTTCTATTGTTTAAATCTTCCTTCCATTTTTGCATGCTGTTTTGAAGCTTTTGAAGGGAGCTTTTAATGACTCTGGATTTATTACCACAGAAACAACAATTTTCTCTGACTGCTGCACAAAGTCCCCCCTGGGGACATGAAGAGCAAATTTAGACATTTATGATTTTGTAGGACCATTTCTGCCAGACAATCTACCTGATCATGGAGTTGATCTATTAGTAGATTGAGTAGTTTCTAGGTCCTCATTGATGAGTTGCATGAAATTACTTTGGCCTAGTTCTCCCCGAACCAGAGCAGTAGTTCCAATTGCAGTTGTTTTAGCTATACTTATTCCGACTATGGCGGGTATTAGCAGAGGAACAGCTCATGTTTGACTAGTGGGTGGAAATTCAGGTGGAATGAGTAACCGAGCTTCGTTTGGGTCAGTATAGGCATACACTTGAGGCAATATCTAAACATAAATGTATAACATGGGTTGTTTGACCGTTTCTTTAGTAAAAGTCCATTTTGTAAGGCCCGTAGCACTGGCTAACCAGGTGTTGCCAGGGGCTGTATAAACCATAGATTCTGTCATGGTTTGGGTAAGCAATTGATTACAAATAGCAGAAAGTGGTGAAGCAATCGAATTAAGCCCAGGGGTTATAAGGTAGGCTGTTTTACCAATTATGTCTCCTAGAGTAATGTGCATAACTGCCCGAGAGCATTTAGTCTTATCAGCATCTTCAATGATAGGGATTTCAGCTCCTATACCTACATGATAAGAAGGTTTAGGATTTAAGCAAGTAGCAATCTGAGGCCAATTTGGGCATGGTAACATTGAGTAAATGATGCATGTCAGTTAGCATAGGGATGAGATCAGGGGGCACATGGCCCATTGGTAGGAAGGGACGATATGAACTTGAGGGTTGTTGAGGTGAGCCTGGGGTAGTGGCTTGGTTGGCAGAAGGCAGAGGCTGGGCTGGAATCTGCGGCAGCGATGGTGGCGGAATGTTTTGGCGATTGTACAAAGGGTCTTTTATTTCTGCCAATGGTCCGGGCTTGACCGAGTGGGTATAAAGGCGTTTATCTCGCTGAATGGTGAACGCAGCACCATGGTTATAACCCATTATATATAGTCTGATATCCCAGGAATTGCCTTTGGTCCAGGACTCATGGGAGTTACTTTTAAATGTTTATACTTTTATAAACATTTGGAAAGGATCTGGACTAGTTTCATACCAAAGAGTGATTAAGGAGGTATCATTAAGTTCCCCAATATAGGTGCCAATAGTTACACAGTTCTAGGCTGGAAAGTAAAGCTCACCTTTGTTATAACATCCTTCATTTCTGGAATTTTTAAGGCATAAGTAAAAAGGTAGTCCCTGTAATGCATAATAATAGTTACCATCCTGTCGGAAAACATGTGAGACTTGGTGGCTGACAAAAGATCTTGCACTTATTAGATCCGTAAGATCTATTTTAAAGTGAACTATACTGGGAGGCCTGAACCAATCTTGGGTTGCCAGAAACTTACTAGATGTATCAGAGATTAGGGAAAATGTGTATAAGGCAAGGTTATTTATGGCTGACACGGCTGGGGCTAGTAAAACACAGGTTAAACCTATCATAAGCAAAGTAGGGCAGCAATACATTCTATAGAGGAGAGATAAGATAACATTAACAAGCATTTTTTCCAACTCCAATCAGCAGGAATTACAGCAGTTAAACCTACACTAAAAGCTAAGACAAGTGGGATGCCTAAGGTGAAGGTTAAAGGATGGTAACAGCACATTTAAGGAATTATTGTTCAGGGAAAACAGTCCACTTTGGGACAGTTAAGAGTCTCACGGTTTAGCTGAGCATAGGTTGGTCAGTTCATGCTGCAGCAGAACAAGTCCAGCGGGGCTCCGGGCCAGCTGGTTCAGTGGATGTTAAGTGCAGTGGGAGTCGAAAGGTGACCTTGAGAGAATTTTCAGGATCTCTGGCCACAGTCTGGTCAATCGGGCAGATTGGAGGAGAACTGTCAGTTTCTTTAGCCCTCTTTCCCCACAAGTGATGAGTCCAGGCTGGTATTCCATCAACCTTGAGTGCCATCAGGTGATGAGGATGGCTACAAAGGGTGCCTTCCAGGCAGGGGTCAGGCCTTCCTTCTGGAACTTTTTGACAAATACCAGGTCCCTGGGCTGGAATGGATGACAAGGAGTAGAGGACAGGGTCGGCAGAACAGCACGGATCTTAGAGTGGTAGCGGCCTGGACCTGTTGGAGGTACTGAAGATACTTTAACAGGGACTGGTTGGTTATTTCTTCAAGGATAGGGTCCTATAATCGGGGCAACAAAGGAGGGGGTCTTTCAAACATGATTTCATAAGGAGTAAACTTAGCTTTATATGGGGTTTACTGGGCCCGAAGAAGAGCCAGAGGCAAGAGATTTACCCATTTTTCAACAGTTTCTATTATTAATTTAGTTAAAGTCCATTTTAAGGTCTGATTCATGTGTTTTACTTGTCCAGAACTCTGTGGTTGGTAACCACAATGTAATTTCTAATTGATATTTAGAGCTTTACTAACCAGCTGAACTATGGATGAGGTGAAGGCAGGACCGTTATCAGAGTCAATCGAAAGGTAGAGCCCAAATCTAGGAATGATTTCATTCAATAAAAATTTTGTAAACAGTAAGTGCAGTTTCCTTCTTTGTGGTAAAAACCTCTATCCATTTGGAAAAAGTATCTACACATACTAGTAAATATTTGTATCCCGCATGTGGGGGTTTCACTTTAGTAAAGTTTATTTTTATTTTATTTTTTTTTCTCCCAGGTTTAATTTCCTGGGCTCTAATACCATCAGAAATTCTAGGGCCTTGTTTTGCATTAACTTGGGCACAAGCAAGTCATGCTTCAGCTGTTGAGATAGCCAGGCCTTTTAAGTTATTGATATAATAATGACAATTTAGAAATCCAGTTATTTGGTACCTCCTAGATGAGTGACAGAATATAATTGTTTTACCAGGGTGTGTGCTAGGGCGGCAGGTACAACAACCTTTGGACCACAATGGGCAGGAGTGTAAACAGACCAGAGTTAGTTCGAGAGGAGACAAGATGGATTAGGCAGGCAATTTTTAACTTGGGACAGCACTAGGTGTTTCCAGTCAAAGTGTGCTGTTTGTGGAGGGAGCTCCTGGCGGCTGTGACCCCACCAATCGTTTCCCTGCCTCTTTCTTGTCGCAATTTTCTCTTTGAGTGCTAACTAGCACTCAAAGACGCCCTGGGGCGCTGGGTGTCCTTATATGCATCCCCCCCACATGGGACAGCCCTCAGGAACACTGAGAGAACCTTTCCGTTTCCAGGGGATCGGCCTCTTTAAGACCTCCTCTCGTCCAGTCACCGTTTCTGGGATCTGGCATGGATTAGGTCCGCTGAGCCTCTGATCAAGCCTGGGGCTTTTCGGAACCCATAGTCTTTTATGACTACAGTGTAGCAACAGCGCCTATGAGGCCCTGGCACGTCCCGGGAATTAATCCCCGACACCTTCGCAAGCTCCTCAGTCTGCTGAGGGACTCTGTTTGCACAGACCAGAGGGGAAAGTGCCTCTTATCTTCCACCCGGACCGGAGTCTGGGTTCATATGAAAGGAGTTTTTTTTATTTCCCTGGGGGCTTTTGCCGCCAATAGAAATGTCACAGAAACGGTTAAGAAAACAGGCAATGACATAAAGAGTACTAACGGACAAAACTAGTCAGCAACAGGTTATATTGACCATTAACAGGCCAAACCAACTAATAATAGAATAGCAGACCAAACCAGTCAATAACAGATTACATCAATACCAACAGATTATAGCAATCATTCATAGATTACATCAATTATTAACAGACTATATCAAATACTAAGCAAGAATAGTTTTTCAAGAGCTCTGGCATTTAACTTACAAATCAGGTACCTTGTTACAAATGGAAGAAACAAACTACAAAGTTTGGCAATTATAGGCTCCTTGGTGCCTGACGTCCAAGAGTTACCTCATACTCTGAATGGGCAGGCTAACACCAAGGCAATGAGCCCAAGGAAGACCCAGCCCCCTCATTCAACAACTGGGAGCTCCCTTACAAATGCAAATTTAACAGATTTGTTTACAAATGCCCTGACTGGGCAAGCTAGTTATACTCACCTCCAGGAGGACTTAGATGGGCATAGGTTCTTTTAGAAATGAGAGGAGCTAGCTGTAGTTCCTGCTCCCTCCAAGTCCGAGGGGAGGTTATGGGGCCCTGGGAAAAAGCAGGCGGCGCCTCCCCTAAAACTTACCCATGGAGTCGGGGAGAGCTGGAGTGAGAGGCTGCCTCTCAAGCTGGCTGGACTGAAGTGGAGGAAGAATCTCACGGAAGGACCTTCTGCTGGAGGATATCCCGCTGGAGGAGATATCTCAGTGGGACCTCCAAATGTTATACACAAATTGCTAGAAATCAGATAACCAGGCCGGGCTCAGTGGCTCAGCCTGTAACCCCAGCACTTCTGGAGGCCGAGGTGAGTGGATTGCCTGGGCCCTTGGGTTCAAGACCCACTCAGGCAACTTGGTGAGACCTTGTCTCTACAATAAATCAAAAATTAGCTGGTCGTGGTAGCGCTTGCCTGGAGTTCTGGCTACTTGGAAGGCTGAGGTGGAAGGATCACGGAAGTCCAGCAGGTCAAGGCTGCAGTGTCTGGGAGCATGACACTGCACTCCAGTATGGGCGACAGAGTGAGACTCCAACTCAAAAAAAGAGAAGAAATCAGATAACCAGCCCAATTAAAGGTCAAATTAATAAGTAAGCCCTTTATTAAAGCCAGTGATCAAGAGGGGGCTCATCCCTCCCAAACTCTCGACGAATGAAATTTGCTGGAAGAGTCTTTATAGGCAAAAGCAGTTGGGAAACTGAGTCATTAAAGAGATAAACACGTGAAACACATGTTCTGGGGTTTGACACATAGTATACTTGGATAAGGGGGCACACAACATACTTAGATAAGGGGGAAACCGTTAGAGCACTGGGTGGGGTGCAGGGCTGTGAGGGTTGTTTATGAGCAAAATTTTAAAATTCTTGCATCAGTCACGCAAAAGTTTAATAACAAGTTAACAACATGGAGACAAGCCACAAAATGGAGTTTTATGTTTTAAGTACAAACTTAGGTTTTATCCAATACACTGCAAACACTTTATTTTATTATTTTTTTTATCAATATTTTTTATTATGGTTTTGTGGGGTACAGTTAAGGGTTAGGTGTACAATTACGTTTCATTCAGGCACCCTGTTGATAAGAGGTGTTTCCCCAGCCCCAGACAGATATATGCTACTGTTAATCCCATCCCCCCCACTGCAAACACTTTAAACATTTCATAAAATACAGCAAAAACACTTTAAATACTTTACTCCCAGCAAAAGTCCTTTGTCCCAGGCACTGTTCTCAGGGGTCCCACACACACACCCGGCCATGTCCCACTCAGCCCTCTGCCACCTGGGTGTCTTCACGCAATTCCTCCCTGCCAGCAAGACCCAAGACCATCTGTTCAGTCCAGTCAACAATGCGCTGCCCTCTCACTGTGCCAGGGGCATGGTCCTGGCTCTGACCCCTGGGCTGGGGGCTCCCTGTCCACCCGAGTCTCAGAGCAGTTGACAGCAAGAGTTTTGAAATCAAACCAACCCAGGTTCAACTCTAGCTGCTTCTTGTAAAAGCCAGCTTCACATCAGCCCCAAAACTCTTGTGTGCCAAACGAGGTCATCCTGCCCGTCATCAACCCTTGAAAGGGCAAAGCCCGGGCACACCAGTGAGAAAAACGCCTTTCCTGAAAGATGTTGGTGGCATTTCAGCAAAAGCAGAATGATCATGGGGACATTCACACCCCACTGGTTATCCCTCCTATTTCAGGTTTGGTTTAGGTTTTATTTTGAATTATATCAGGGAGGGAGGTATTCATTATTCTCTGAGCTTCAGAGGATAACATCTTTCGATTTGGATAATTTGAAACCTAAAAATAAAGTTGCACATGATTACAATTTTTCTTTTTTTACGAATAAGACATTTTCTCATAAACAACTTTAAGTAGATTCCCAGACTGGGGGCTCAGATCCATCAGTTTATTCAAGTTTAGTGCCTGTCCCATGCCTGCTAGCTTTTTCAGAATGGCTACTTTCACTGTGAAGCTTCCTAGATTTTCTTAATTCAAACTCAGGGTTCTTTAGCATTAAATTTTCTTTCTTTTCTTTTTTTTAAACAAAGTCCTGCTCTGCCACACAAGCTAGAGTATAGTGGTGCCATCACAGCTCACTGTAACCTCAAACTCCTGGGCTCAAGCAATGCCCTCATCTCAGTCTCCCAAAGTGCTGGGGTTACAGGTGTGAGCCACCATACCCGGCCCCCACTTTAACTCTTCTAATACAGACATCATGGAAGGATCCCTAGATGACAAGCCTTCTCTCTGTCTAGCCCAGTGCTGTCTGGACTCACTTGTTGGCCACTTGCTTCAAGTAATTTGTCTGCACCTCTTGGGTCATGATTCCCCATCTTCTTCTGGACTTGGCAGCCCTGCTGATGCTGAGCATGCAAAGTCTTCCTGATCTGACTGCCACAATTTTTTACCCAAACCAACACAGAATCCATGAAGCAAATAACCATCGGCAATCTTGACATCCATGTGAGTTTCCTTCACGGTCTACCATTTTTTGAGCACAGAGTACTTTGTCACAGTAAGATCCATGCCATGAAGTTGATAACATAGTTTTTGCCCTAAGTACCCTCGTTAGTAATGACACATGTGAACCCCCAAATTGGGGCTCAACCCAGTAGGCCAAGGCAGTTTTTGGCTTCATGCAGGGAAGAATTCAAGCACGAGCCTTAAGCGGAAAATGAAAACAAATTTACTGAATCCACAGTGATTAGGCTACCCCACAGGCAAAGTAGCCCGGATGTCCAGCTTACTCTATCAATGGCCATCTCTTGATTCCAAGATAAGCAAGGGATGTATGATTCATGGATTTCCCAGGTAAGGAAAACTAAGATCTTCTCCCTTTTTAAACCATACAGGGTAACTACTGGAAATTGCCATGGTAGTTGTAAACTCATGGGGCTGGTGGGACAGTATTTAGCATGCTAATACAGTATAATTTGCATATAATGAGCAAAAAGGGCACACAGAAGTCACTTTGAATGCCATCTTGGTTCTGACTTGTTTTGTCACCGCATCTCACAATTTCAGGAACTCTGATCTGGGTCATGGAATTTCTTTCTTGGAAACTTTGTCCTACTGAATCCCTATCTCAGCAATTAGCTTAGATTTTCTAGTGAGACGAGATCCACTACTGCTTGTTCATATTGCCACAACCCTGAAAGAGAGATAGAAATGAATGGCCCTGCACGTACTTACATTCCTGAGAGACGGTAAAGGAGAGTGACCCTTGCTGTGAATCTAGTGGCAAATGCCTCAGATCACATGGTTGTTGGCGTGGGTCATAAGAACCAACATGAAGCAGTGGGCCCTTGCCTGCTAGCGTCTCCTGGTGCCGGTTCATGGCTAACATCTCCAAGAAGGTGGTGATGTCGTGACTGGATAACGAGGAGGCTGAGCTGCTGCTGAGGAGGAAAGTGTGGCCTGGAGCAGGAATCCCATTGTTGAATGGAGACCGGCCCACGACGACTGCCAGGTGAGGCTTGCACAAGGGCCTGCCAGGGAAACGGAAACCTGGGGCCACAAGGCCCTGCCATGGGGAAACTAAGGCCTTCATCAAGGTAACCACTATGCGCTAACTGAAATTAAATAAAATGAAAAGTCCTGCTCCTTAGTAGCACTAGGCACACAGCAAGGGCTTGGTACCACCCGTGACTAGTGGCCATCACTCTGGACAGCAAGGACAATGGAACATATGCATGGTGCAGAGTGTTCTGCTGATGCCCTGAGAATGGGTACACTTCACCTTTGGGAGAGGGATGACCTGGGAAATCTGCTGAGGAGGGGCCATTTCAGCAGAGACAACATGAGAACATCTGGAAAACATTCATTCAGCAAACCTTCACTAATGCCTACTCGGTAAGCAAGCTCTCTTTCTGGTGGCCAAGGAAGCCGACTGCTCCTGCTCACACATCAGGAACAATAAAGTACATACAGGACACACCAGGTGACAAGTCACTGGGAGAAAAACCAGGCAGGACAAGAAAACGAGAGAGGGCAGGGGTGCCACTGAAGTACGAGGAGAGCTCTGCTGACATTGGAGCAAGGCTGTCACTGTGGCCACACCTTAGGGGAGACTGATGGGCGGAGAAAACCTGCAGGGTGGACGTGGAGGCCACAGCTGTAGACAGGGATGTGGTGCTAAGGGGGGGAAGATGGAGGGATGAGGCCCAGAGGAAAGGCATGGCCTCCTAGGACTGCAGCTTTGACTCAATAGCAGTCGGCTCCTGGAAGCTTAGAGGGAGTAGGCGTCAGGATCTCCCCTTCACTTAGAAGGCCCATGCTGGGTGAACTTCGGAGAGTAGATGGGAAGGGGCGCCCCTGGGTGGCCGAGGAAACCTGGGCTTGGGAAAGAGGTGGTTGTTGAGAAGTAGCTCATCTCAGGGTGTCTCTGGGGAGGCAGAGCTGATGGGGGTGTTGCAGAGCAAGGACCCCAGGGAGTGCCTCCCTGGGCCACTCCAGGGGTCCCATCATCCCGGGAACTGCTCCCAGTCTGCTGCTGGGTCATGGCACTCCCAGTGACCCTGGCAGCTTCACTTTTTTATGCCGTGTTTTCCTGAAGCTCAGCACACATGTCCCAACAAAGGGGGCATGGGCCAGGCGCAAGTGAGGCGGGAGGATCTCTTGAGTCCAGGAGTTGAAAACAGCGATGAGCTATGTTTGTGCCACTGCACTCCAGCCTGGGCAATAGAGTGAGACCCTGACTCAAAAAAAAGGGGGTGTGTGGCACAGAAGATAAATTTCCTGAGCCTTTGCATATCTGAAACTGTCTGCATTCTTTGCTCCTGGTTGATTCGTCTTCAAGCTAGACACACAGCCTCAGGTGGAAAGCATTCTCAAGCAGACATTGCCAGGTCTGCTCCTATGTTCCTGGAGCCCAGCATCGCCGCTGAGATGGCTAGCAGTTCTCGAAGAAAAGTCTCAGTCCTGTCCATGTGAGTCGATTCTTCTCTCTGGATGCTGTTAGCATCTTGTCCACATCTGGGGTCTTCTGACACTTGACTTGAGCCTTGGGGACTGGTGTCTTCTGGCCTCGGGCCATCTAGGGAGTGGTGGAGGCCTTTGTCAGGGACCCTGTCAGGGACTATCGGTATGACCACAAGCTGGGTGACTTCAAACAGCACACATGTACCCTATCACAGTTCTGGGGGCCAGAAGTCTGAAACCAAGGTGCCACTGTCCATGAAGGCCCTGGGGAGGGTCCTACTCTTTCTGTTCCCGCCTCGAGGACTCTGATGCTCAAGGGTGGCAGCATCTCCCACTCTCCGCTCCTGTCTCCATGTGACCTGCTCTTCGGTGTCTGTTCTGTCTCTTGTAAGGACATTCGTCATTGGATGGAGGGCCCACCTGGATATTCCGGGATGGCCTCACCTTGAAATCCTCCATTGCATCTGCAAAGACCCTTTTCCACATCGGCCATGGTCACAGGTCCTGGAGTTAGGACTTAAATGTGTCTCTTTGAGAAGGTGTCATTCAATGCCACCTTCCCGTGTTATTCAATGCCACTCTACCTCCTGTGCTCCCAAATGAATTCAGGTTGCTCCCAATCGCATTTCCCATGGCCTTGCCGAGACACATAAAGACAGGGCCTCCCAGGATGTGGCTGTGCCCAGCCTGGATGGCAGATGCCCTTGCAGACCTGGCTCTCGTGACCTCCCAACCTAGCCGGGTTTCCTGGCCTGTGGTGACTATTTGGGAATATCATCCATTTGCGCCTGCAAAAATATTACCCGCATCTGCCTCTGAACCGACTAGATGGCAACTTGAACCTGGTAGAATATTCTCCAGAGAAGCTGTTTGCATCTGTTTTAATCTTGTCTCCTTGGGAGCATCCAGTTCTGAGAGACTGGACCTGAAGGCAGGTCCCATCAATGCGGGGGCAGGAAGTACCTGATATCCAACCAGGGCGGAAGAAGGAAGCTGCTCAACTGGAGGTTTGGGGGGCGTGTCATGAGGCAACTCCACCTCGACTGCCCATTGATCTGGCCAAAGACTGCTGGCCCTCTCTGACTCTCAGGATGGGCTGCCTGGGGAGGAAGACCCTGCCTTTTTTCCTTATTTTTGTGCCTTTATATCCTGGGGTTTCACTGCGGGAAGTCACTCCAGCAGGGCTAAGGGAAACATTTTTAGAGAGTCTGTGCACTAGAAGAACTGGCAGATATACCCACAACTTGAGGCAGTTGTTTTTTAAAAATGGCGACAGACGGAGGACAGATGTTATAGACACTGTAAACATTGGTACTTGGTAGACACAGATGTGGAGTCGGCCAATGTTATTTTCACCTGTATTTAGAAACAAGCTATTCATTTGCTAGGCTCTGCCTTAAAGAACAGCCAGATGGCATACGAGGATCGGGTAGGGCCAGAGGCTAGACAGGTCCTAGAAGGTCCAAGGAGCATAGCTGTGGGTACTGAGGTGCTGAGGCCAGGTGTCATCTCTGGGTGTGGGAGCCATGAGGTCACGGGTCTGCCTAAAGGTAGAGGGTGTGGACAGGCTTGCAGACTCTCATGTGTGGTCCATGGATCATTCCTGCATGTCCCATGTGTGTTTGGCCTGCACCAGGTGCCTCCTGTTTGAGCCCCTTAGAGCACACATAAGGCCACCTTGCCTGTCCCTCACTCACAGGCAAGACCTGGGGTCACAGTGGTAAAGTGACTGACCGGTGGTCTTCAGGGCCTGGGGGAGAAATCAGAGCCTGGTGCTCGAGCCTGGAGTGCACCCATATGGTGCAGCTCGAGAGCTGGGGTCAGTCACCTTCCTTTCCATGTCTGGTCAGGTGGGACTGGTCATGGTAACTGGCCACGACTCAGAGCCCTGCTGAAGTGCTGCCCTGGCCAGGCAGAAGCAGGCGCCGCCACAGTGGGAGAAGAGACTTGCTCCTGCTGCTCCTGGCCCCATAATGGCTGTGTGTCCCCTTCACAGGTTAAACGATTGCAAGAGACGACCTTGAAGCACGTGCAAAGCATGACCAGACACTTCCATGTGTCCTGTAAGGTGAATGCCCAGATCCGGAGTTTGCTGTAAGAGAGCCAGGCCAAACCACTGTCGTACAATGGGTCCCAGATGGCCATGCCTGGGGAGCTGGCGGACCTCAGGATCTGGGCGAGGAAGAGGCAGCGCAGAAGCTGGAGGTTGGCTGACAGGCTGGGGCCTTGGACCAGGCCCTGAGGAAGGAGAGCAAGCATCAGGCCCAGGGGAGGAAGGCGCAAATGGACGCCATGCGCGACTCCCTGGAACGCATGATACACCTCGTCCAGAGCCAGGCCACCAGGCTGGCTGCTCTCCAGGGGTGGCTGCAGGTGCCTGAGCTTGGTGCCACAGCTGCGGGCTGAACACGGCCCCAGGCCCAACCCCGGCCCAGCCTGAGTGGCCAAGCCTGAGCTCCCCGACGCGCCAGGGAGACAGGCAGCACTCAGAGCTCCTGCTGAGCACAGGTGCCCCACTCAGGATGACACTGCCTGTCCGCAGGGGACACGGCAGGCCCCAGCCCCAGGCAGCACTTTGGGCACCTGATGGGGCTGCCACAGTCCCACAGAATCTCCAGGGACCAGAAGAGAGTAAGTAATGCAGCCCCGCTGGACATTCGGGTTTTCCATTTTCCCCTTAGGCCAGCCCCTCCGAAAAGTCATGTCAACATTTCTGCTCCACATATTCTGCCACACAAGGAGGAAACGATTCAATCCTGTCACTCATGCATGGAATCGTGTGTCTGCAAGCCACAGCAGGTCGGGCACCTATGTGTCTTCATGGCACAAGGGAATCAAAAGGGTCTGATTTAGGACCTGCCGATGGGGTGAAGATCCTGGCTTATCCAGTTGGGGCAGTGTCATCACAAGGTCCTTATGAGGGGCAACTAGTCAAGGGACAGAGATGTCCCCAGAAGCCAGAACAGACAGGCCGGAGGCCTTTTCTCCCCTAGGACTCCAGAGGTAACCAGCACTGTCCACACCTTGGTGTGAACCCCGTGGGCCCCGGGTTACACTGTGACCTCCAGAAACATAAGATAACAGACCTGTGCTGTTGTAAGTTGCTAACTTTGTGGTGCTGAGTTGGGGCAGCGACAGGAGACTCGTGCCTGGGAGTGAGGTGTTCTGGCTCAGCTGTGCAGGGACAGCCCAGACCTCCAGAGGGACCTGAACACTTTCTAGTAAGGCCCTCATTTTTCGTCCTCCTGCCTGTGAAATGGGGGTGATCACAACGTGAGAAAGAATGAGATGCTGCCTGGAAGCTCTCGGCTGCTCCAGTCTTGTGTCGGTGCTGGGTGAAGGATGGGCATAGGAAGGGTGAGGCCTGTTGCGCCTGCCCCAGGGCTGGAGCCTGCAGCCTCCACGCTTCTGCACGGCCTTGTGGCACAAAGCCAACTCTCCCTTTCTCAGCTTCTACTTTCCATTTGGGACTTCAGGCTGGTTTTCTCAAATTCCTCTACTGAGAACAGGGTGTGCCTCAGGCCCGGCTTCCTCACAGCTGTGCGAAACCTGTCCATCTGCAGCTGGGTGCACACGGCCTTTGGCTGCCTGGGCACTCTCCTTTTCTGTGCCACAGAGGACAATGTTGACATGCTGGTGCTCCACAGCTGAAACTCCCTGCAACCTGGCTTTATCCTTTTAGTGATCAGAACCAACATTCTGGATATGGCCTCTGATACCACTGCTGCATGGCTGTTAGTGCCCTGTCTGTGTCATCTGGACATACATCCAGGGCAGGTCCTTGCTCTGTGTGGACCGCAGGCTAGTGATCACTGACTCCCACTGTAGGGAAGACTATGAGATCCCACCTGGAGTGTCCCTGTTCTTGGGCCAAGAGCAAAACACTGGGGGAGGGGGCGAGGTGGATTCAACAGCCCTGAGGCCTTCATTGGGAGCGTGTCTGGCTTGGCCACCTGGGACCGAGCACTGGTTCCCGAGGAAGTCACAGATCTTGCCACAGGGAAAGTGCTCCCGACATGTGCCATCATGATGCTAGCCAAAGCCACGTCGGTGGGCAGATTCATGCAGAGGGCCAAGTGTCCCTGCCTGGAGAACTGTCCCAGAGGCCAAGCCACATGGAAGCCATGGCCGGTAAGAGGAACCTGCTGGCACCCCAGCTCCATCACACAGCACATTTCACAAAAGCTCTGCCATCTGTCCTGGCTGTGCACACTTGCACCCCAATGTAGGAGGTAGGTTTTCTGTCCTGGGGATTCAGAGGTAGATTTAAAAAAGAGCAAGTGAACGGAGAGGGCTCGTAGGTCAGGCTCTTCTATCGCCGCTATGTTCTTACACAGTGCACCTTCAAAGCCTCCCCCTACCTCGGTTGCTGCAGTGTGATGTGATTTCAACATGTCCGGCCCAGAGAGACAGAAGTGCTGGACTCCAGCTGACCTCTCCTCTGGGCATGTGTGTTTGCAGCAATTGAAGGCTCCTTATCTAAATACAAGTTCCCAGGGAGCTTCCTTGAAGCTGCGTAAGGGGGATTTGAACTTTCACTAACTCCTCTCAAGGCGAATCAGGAACGTTTTCCTCTGGGAGGATCCTTGTTCCAATATCTCTTGTGGAAGGGCCTGAGTCTGTTTCATGGCCCTCAAAAAGACGGCCCATTCCTTGGGAGCGCTGGGGGATCACTTGAGTCCCCTGACTGTCTGCTGTGTGGTCCCTCGGTGAGTAGTGAAGCTGCAATGGCAGGACCCACAGAAGAGCTGGGTGTCCCAAAGCAAGCAGTCAGGTGGATGGCAGTGCTCTCAAAACAACTTCATTGTGGAGAAACTTACACATGACAAAATTACCTGTTTTAAGTGTGTTCAGAAATTTGTGGCAAATTTAGTGAGTATTGCAGTCATCATCACAACCTAGTTGTTGAACATTTCTGTCATCCCCCAATATATTGTGTCCGTTAGCAATCACTCCTGTCCACACCTGTTGCCTCCCCAGCACTTGGCCACCACTCGTCTGTTTTCTGTCTCTATGGATTTTCCTGTTCTGGAACTTCCTACAAATGGAATCATACAGTGGGTGTCAACTTGTGTGTGGCTTCTTTCACCCTGTATGGTGTTTTCCAGGTCCAGTCATGTCGTAGGGTGGGTCAGAGCTTCATTCTACATCACGATCAAGTTATATTCCTTGATACAGACAGACTACATGTTTATCCTTCATCTGTTGATGGACTTCTGGATTGTTTCCCGTCTTGGTTTTTATGCATAAAGCTGGTTTGCATATTCTTATACAAGTCTCTGTGTGGCATTTTATATTTACATTTTATATAATATATATTATGTGTATAATAGAGATAGCATCTTGCAACTTTGCATAGGATGAATTCCAGCTCCTGGCTCAAGAAATCCTCCTACCTGGACCTCCCAAGTGGCTGGGATTACAGCCACGGGCCACCAAGCCTGGTCAGGACATGTTTTATTTTTCTTGGATAACTACATAGTAGAATTGCTGGTCATGTGCTGAATTAATTGCTGGACTCCCAGAGAAACTGCCAACTTGTTTTCCAAAGTTGCTGGATCATTTTACATTCTCAAAAGCAGTATATGAAAAATTTCTCAATATCCTTGTCAATACTTGGAATTAACTGGTTTTTTTGGTCACTTTTTTTTCTTTTTTGGTAAGGAATTCCAAATCATGCCAGCTTAAAAGAAATGCACTGACAATTAGAACAGACGTGTATTTACGTTTCAGTGCGATGTAAATTGACTTCATAAAGCTAGAGATTCCCAAAGACAAATCCAGGAAGGAGAAAGTTGACAGGGCAGACAGAAGCCCTGGGACTGTGGGGTAGGAGTGGGGGCTGGAGAGTCCAGAGCCTCGGACCTTGGGAACAGGCCTGGCTCTCAGAAGTCACCAACCCTGCCCACTCCTCTTCCTGTTTTAGAAGTGACAGAGCAGACTAGACAAGTCCACGGCCCAAACCAGCAGATCCACAGGGGCCGAGACCTTTGCCCTGTACAAGGCGGTTCAGCTCATCAGAGGCTTCGGCTATGTCTCTTGCCACCCTCACCCTCAAGAAGGCAGCCATGGGCACACCCCTGCCCAGCTTCTTCCATGGGGAAGGAGCCCTAAATGAGTCGCTCAGGTCCCCTAGCAGCAACTCTGCAGAACTGTCTCTGAACCCCAGTAACTCTAGGCCTCCAGTTCTAGGTCGGCCCAGCACAGCTTCCCAAGGTCAGAGAGGCATTTTAAAGCTGGACACCCCAATGGATGCCCCGTGATGTTCCCTGAGTCACTGGCTTCTGCTTCCCCACAATGTGTCTGACTCTGGAGGGCTCCTGTTTACCAATGTCTCTTCCTCCTGTCTCCTCTGTTGCTTTCAAGACTTCCTTGCTCCATCCCACTCTGCCTTTGAGGAGGGAACACAGAATACCTCTCCTCAGGAAAGATGGCTAATTCATGAGTAACTATGTCTAGAGAGACAACTGGGTCTCCAGCGTAGCATCCTACACAGGGCCATGAGCAGGTAGGAGGTGACCCAGATACTCCTTTGAGACAAGGGCTGCAGTCACTGCCCCCTGCCACATCATAACTCCCATAGGACCAGATATGGGGCAGGAGAAGACCACCCAGGGTCTTGATTCCCAGCCCCTCCCCCACTTTCAGGTGCTTGAAATGCCGTGGGAAACTAAAATGTCACTCTTGTCACAGTGGGATTTGACTTCGTGTACAGAGTCGGCATTCAGGCAGGGGCCAGAGTTGGAGGCCTGAAAGCAAAGTTGAGGCCAGATCAAGGCATTGTGATGGGAGTTCAGGGGTCTAGGAGACTGGGGATGGCAGGACTTGAAATCCATCCAAATTTTGAAGCAGGCCACCTGCTTCAAGTTTTGGGTGTGTTCTTGTGGGGTTCACTATCCCTGTTGCAAGCAGCAATAAACTCAGGCATTCTGAAGTGTGAAGCACATCCACCATTTGTGCCACTGAATTCCACTTTTCACTCAAGTCTTTTCCTTGTCTGGCCAAGAGGACAAAAGAGCCGGGAATGGCCTTCATTCCCCTGGGGGCAGTCAGGGCCACATGAGCCCCTCCTCCACCTCCTTAGGCTATTCAACTCCTGAAACAGCCACTTGTCCAGAAGAGGACTAGCTCAGGCCCTGGCTTCACAGGGACAGGCTTGGGAACCTGGCTCCACCTCCTGACACTAGTTCTTCATCCCAGACACTATTCTCAGGGGTTCCACACATAGGCCTGGCCATACCGTACTCCAGCTCTCTGTTTAGCTCTCTGCCCACCTGGGTGTCTTCATCCAAATCCTCCCTGTCCAGCAACACCCAACCCATCTTTTTGGCCCAGTCAACACTGATCTGCCCTCCCACTGTGTGCCAGGGGCATGGCCTGCTCTGACCCCTGGGATGGGGGCTCCCTGTCTGCTCTAGTCTCCGAGCAATTTACAGCAAGTGTTGAACCCAGGTTCAACTCCTGCTACTCCTTGTAAAAGCCAGCTTCACATCAGCCTTGAAACTCTTGTGTACAAAAAGAGGCCACCATGTCCATCATCATCCCTGGAAAGGGCAAAGCCAGGGTACACCAATGAGAAAAACACCTTTTCTGAAAGAATGCTGTGGGTGACATTTCAGCAAAAGCATTGCAGAGCGATCATGGGGACATTCACACCCCACTGGCTCCTCTTCCTCTTGTTTTGAATTTTATTTTGAATTACATCAGGAGGTTTTCCGTTATCCTCTCAGCTTTAGAGGTTCCAAATAAATTTTTAAATGTTTTGATCTGGATAATTTGCAACCTGGAAAATTTGCATATGAATACATTGTTCATCTTATGTCTTGACCCTAGAGTCTTCAAGTTTTAAACTTCTTTTCTTTTTTAAAAATAAGATTTTTCCTCGATAATCTGATTTTTAAATAGACTTGTGGGCTGAGGGCTCATATCCATCAGCTCATTCAAGTTGAGGACCTGTCCCATGCTTGGTGGCTTTTCCAGAAAGCCTTCACTATGAAACTCCCTGAGTTTTTCCAATTCAAACTCCGTCTTTTTAGCATTTTAACTTTGTTTTTGTTTTTAAACAGGGCCTTGCCGTGTAACACAAGCTAGAGTACAGTGGTGTCATCATAGCTCACTCTAGCCTAGACTCCTGACCTCAAGCAAACCTCAGACTCCCAAAGTACCATTCAAACAAGTACTAAGATTGCTGGTGTGAGCCACAGCTCCTGGACACAAGCAGGTTTTTAAAGACAAATTTGCCAGGTGTGGTGGTGTGTATCTATAGTCCCAATGACAGAGAAGCTGTGGTAAGAGGATTGCTTGAGCCCAGAAGTTCGAAGCTGCAGTGAGTTGTGATACCGCAACTGCACAGAGCCAGGCCCCATCTCCAAGTGGGGGTGGAGCTGGCAGGGAGCGTGCTGACCCAAAGTTCTGTGGGGAGTGCTCCTTGATTGACAGAAATAACACCGATGAGTGATTTTTCCATCCAGTGTTCAGCTCTAGGGGAGGATCATAGCGTCTAGTGCATCGTTCGGCTGATTCCTGGCCCCTGGGGTGTCTGCACCAGTTTAAGAGATGAATACACAGCACAGGGGGCGCAGGGCATGGCTGTCTCCTTCAATGCCTCTCCACACCTGAGAATGGGAAGGACTGGCCCTCTCCAATAAAAGTTCCTTCTCCTAGGCCACCTCCAGCAGGACGTTTGGAGACGCCTGCAGCGACGTGACTCAGTGGCTCCCGGGAGGTGACTGTCCTTCCTGGATCCGTCCCAGGGTGGATGCAAAGCGCTAACAGGTGGACTCCGCCACCGCCCACTTCCTCGATGGCGACCTATCAAGACGCGCCCCTCGTCCCTGGGTGACTCAGGGTTCTCATCCACGTGTCCTACGCTCACTACGGGCCGACGTGGCCCCTTCGGGCTGCTCCCGCTAGCATCCCGGGTGACGTCATGCTCTCAGACCCCAGGTCCTGGGCCCCGGACCGAGGCCATTCGCGAACTCCGCCGGGCTCCGGGCTCAGCGCCACAAGCTCGCCCTCGCAACCGCGCGTGCGCGACGAGGTCCCCGCAGGTTGCGACGCTCCAAGGAGGCGCGGGCCGGCCCGACCCGGCGACGCAGCAGACAGAGGAGCCTCCCGGGAGCGGCGGGGCGGGGGCCACGACTCCAGACGCCGCGGCCTTGCCTGAGACGGGCGCTGGGCGGTCACCTGACCGATCCCGCCCGTCACGTGGGCAACACGACGGGTCACGTGGCCGCTGCCGGGAGCCGCGAGAACGAACACCGACTGGCGGCGCTTCCCCGCCTGTCCCCTCGCCTCGGGTCCCGGCCGGCGTCTCCAAGAAGGGGTGGTTCGGCCGCGGCCAGGACAGACGAGGAGGTGGTGCCGCCGCTGACCCAGCAGGGCCCGCTGCAGGGGCGCGCTGGGGAAACTGAGGCCTCACGCCTGTCTCCAGCGAGGACAGTGACTTCACGGGGAGAACTCCTGTGAAGGCACATTCTTGAATTAAGCTTAAAAAACGCTATCTTCAATGCCTCTTGAAAAGAAGCAGCCTCATGCCTGTCACCAGCGAGGACAGTGACTTCACGGGGAGAACTCCTATGAAGGCACGTTCTTGAATTAAGCTTAAAAAACGCTATCTTCAATGCCTCTTGAAAAGAAGCAGCTTCGATATATTGTAATTCATTTTGTATCAGACCTTTCATCTTTGAATAGATCCTGGTGCTGTGGGATTATAAACCACATGACAATCCCACATGATGGTCAAGGTTTTGACCAACTCCTTAATGGCTCCACGCCTAAGATGAGATCCGGGATCAAATTCAATCATCTGAGGTCACCAGAAGAGGATTCCTATCCTGTCTAGTGGCTGCAGTTGCAGGGTGTAGAGCTCCCAGGTAGTCCCAAAGCAGTGTCCACAGCCACTAAGCTGCATGCATAACTTTGAGGACATTGATAATTCAAAGGTTAAAGAAAGTAAATTTGTAAAACAAAGTTAAATGTATTGGGTTTATATTGAGTGGATATTTCCCCTTCGGGTCATCTTGACAATTTGTCTAAATGTTCATCACAAGCCTTAATGCTGTGTTGATGGCATGCCAAGAGACAGGAAGATTTCTTGATTGGAACCATTCATACAAGGCATGGCTGCCCCTGTGGTCAGGCATATCCTGAATTCTAAGTATATCATCTCCTGACACATCAGCTGTAGTCTATCAATGGTCTGATGATCTCTCTCCTTTTTAATGTAAGCCTCGGAACTGTCAGAGGCTTTTGTATTCTGTTATTCCCTAACCATTGCCCATTTCACCACCTGAGGTGTGTTGGTGGCACCTTGGGAGTTGTGCTTCTCTCCTGAGGTCTATCCATAATAAATATTTGTTTGTCTGATTCATTAGTTACATACATCTTTTGTAAGACTTTGGCCATAGCTATTTTGGATAATTTATCCACCTTATCATTAAATTTTGCTTCATCAGAATTGTCCTAATCTGTGCACTCACATGAGTCACATATGTGGTAACTGGAGAGTGGGCAAAGTCTTCCAAACTGCTTTGGACCAAATACCCCTTCCATTTAGTTGGTAATCTGTGGCTTTCCATTTCACAGACCAAATAGCCAGACCATTAGCAACTGTTCATGAGTCTGTAAAAATGTAGATAACTGAACTACCTTGCTCACTGCTACCACTTCTGCATGTTAGGCCAACACGGAGGTACCCTCATTTTGAAGCAGTAGGCCATTACTCAGGCAGAATGCTGCCACCTTCCAATGCACTCTGCCATTTTTTGTGACTGAGGGTGAGGCAGGTAGCCCACCCCACCCCCAGCCTAATAAAATGAAGGCCTTCCCAGGATAGAGAAAGGGTACTCCTAGTACAGTAAGATAAAAGCCTTCCCAGTGAGAGGGCCATAACAGAGTATACCATAGACTTAGGTTAAAAACATGCTATAACCCAATAAATATGTAATCGGCTTGTGGACAATAACACAGCCATTTTAGTTTTTTGCTTTAAAACATAACCTGTAGCTGTTTAAAGTTTCAGTTATGGGAAAAACTGCAAAGCTCCAGTTCAAGCTTTAACCCCTTCCCTTGACCCACTTTCCCCTTAGCAACAACCAATCAGGTGCCAGGGGGAAATCACCTAAAGTTTCCAGATGTCTCTGCAATTTCCCCAGCTAGTGGGCCAAGGTCAGCCCGAGTCAAGCTAGCCAATCCTCCACGATTGAGCTGACCACCAGAGGTTACCTACCCAATTAAATGGTAACAAGACTGGAAAGTCCCCCCAAACTCCTCCTCCCTTTGTGTAACCATGATAAAAGGTGTCTGCTTAAAGAAGTCGGGGCCTCTGGCTGTACTCCGCTGCGTCAGTTGTCGACAGAGGTCCAGGCTTGAGCTTGCAAATAAAGACCCTCTTGAACTTTCATCGGAATTGGCTCTTGGTGGTCTCTCGGATTGAATATTCGGCCACTACACCAGAATAGTGAAAGAGCCCTTCCAGCACCATAAGATAAGAGCTTTCTTAGCAACACTTATGTTAGAAAGGAATGTAGCCCCCAATCTATAGTGTGCATGTGTAACTCCACTGCAACTTTGAGCTGTGAAATACCTAATTAAAATGTATATTACTAATATGTAAGTCTTATTGGGGGAACAAAGAAGCTAAAAGTGTATAAAAGGCAATGCCCCCTTGAGCTCGAGTCTCAGTCTTTGGATGTGAATCCGCTGAGCCGGTGCCGGCACAAATCAACACTGCTTCCTGGCAAAGTAGCCTTAGTGTCCCATCTCTCTCTGTGAAATCCTGCCACATCTCTGGTGCATTGACCGAGAATCAGGAGGCAGAGATGGTGTTATCACCTCCCTTGTCACTGGGGTGTGACCCCCAGGACACTAGAAGAGGTGACCTCGCCTGGTACTAGCAGACCACTTTATCTGTAGCAGACTAGCCCTCTTGGCATGTTGGGACTAGGACCCTGGAAGCACAAAGAAATCCAGTGAGGTCCAAGGAACCAGCCAAGGGAATACCACCCAGCCGATGGGTAGGAACCCGGGTTTGATTTGGTAGACTTGTCCCTACGAGGCAGAAGGGGAGCCTGATCACCTCCCAGAGTTGCCTGAGTAGTCCCAGAGGGGGATGAAACCATAACTCTAAGGCACTGGGTGGTGTGTTGGAGACGTTGAATGAATGTGAGTGAGACGCCACCTAGTGGTGAAACAAGTGCAGTTGCCCTGATTTGGTTCTGGTGGTGAACTTCACACAGCTAAATGACAGGCGTAGATTCAGGGGCTGGTGGCGATCTTCATAAGGCTAAATGGCAGGAGTAAGTCCTATAGTGGGACTGAAACCTGGTCGGGGAGTTATACCAACTCGCCTATTGCCAGAAGGCACCTGAAGTATCCCCGTGAGGCGTATGACTGGGGACGGGCAAAGCAAGTGTCCAACCCTTTTACCACTCCCATTCCTTCCCATCTTGTGTGTGATTGTCATCTTTTAGTGGGTGGCAATCAGAGCAAGCTTCTCCCCTAGAGTGCATGGTAAAGAATTTCAAAAAGGAATATTCAGAGAATTATGGTATTAAGTTGATTCCCAGAATGCTTTAGACCCTCTGTGAAGTAGATTGGTCTTCATTTGGGGTGGGGTGGCCCTCTGAGGATCACTAGATGAGAGACTAGTTAGTAAGGTGTTTGACATAATAGTGGGGGATCCAGGCTACCCAGATCAGTTTCCCTACATTGACTGTTGGCAAGATGTAGTCCTCTCTCACCCACCCTGAATAAAAGTCTGTCTAGAAAACAGCTAGAGAATCATGCTGGCCCAAGCAACAGCTCTCTCAAGGTGCCCACCAGGGTCGAGAAAACCGGTTCTGTCTGAGGTACCTGAAGAGACCCCACTCCCACCTTAGGTGCCACTGTACCCCTTATTGCCACCCACACCCCCTGCAACTGCCATAGCTGAAACTGCACCAGAGGGTGGACTCAGTCCAGAATCCACCCCTTCCCCAAGGTCACCTGAAATGCCTCAGGCAGCAGCTACTCCGGAGCCTCCAGTGTTAACTCCATATATCCCAATCAGGAAGGCATCAGGAAAATTTTGATGACAGGCCCCCCTGTCATGGATGTCAAGAGACATTACAACAGCTGCTATTGAGAGGAACTAGAGGGCCCCTCTACTACAGTCCAGATGGTCAAAGTCAAGGGGGCAATGTACCTTTATATATCAACCTTTTACCACCACTGACCTCCTGAACTGGGAACATCACACACCCTCATATACTGAGAAGCCTCAGGCCATGATTGATCGAATGCAACCCATCATTCAGACCCACAAGCCCACTTGGACCGATTGCTGCCAGCTCCTCTTAACTTTGTTTAACACCGAAGAATGCCGCTGCATTACTCAGGCTGCTTTAAAATAGTCAGAGGAACATGCCCCTGAAGGGACACTAAATGCACAAACCTATGCTCAAAATCAGTTCCCTAAGGAAAACCCCCAGTGGAATCCTAATAATGGCCGTGAATTTCAAATGCTCAAGTGTTATCCAGAGGCCTTTTTGGGTGGTGTGAAGAAAGGAGGGAGAAAGGCCATAAATATGCACAAAATCTCAGAGGTGCTCCAAGGCCCTGAAGAGAGCCCCAGCCAGTTTTATGAGAGGCTATGCGAGGTGCTCTGTCCCTATACTCCTTTCAACCCAGAGGCAGCTGAAAGTCAGTGAATGATTGATGCAGCCTTTGTTGGTCAGGCTCAGGGAGACATCTGGCACAAGTTACAAAAGTTAGAGGGCTTTGCTGGAATAAATGCTAGCCAGCTGATAGAGGTCGTGACAGAGGTATTTGTCAACCAAGACCAAGAGGCCTGAAGGGAGGCAGATCAAAAAATGAAAAAGAAAGTAGACCTGCTTGCCCCTGTTTTGGCAGAGTGATGCACCTGGGGAGCTGCCCCACCAGGCCAAGGCCAAAGCTGAGACCAAGGCAAACAGGGGGGCCAGCAAGAAGGGTCACCCCACCCAATGTTGAGATTGGGGTGGAATCAATGTGTACGGTGTTTCCAAGAGGGGCACTGGAAAAATGAATGTCCAGAGCCAGAAGATTTTTGTCCAACTCCTCAGGGAAGAGGCAGAAACTGGGTGGTTCAGGGACAACACCAGCATATGCAGTCATACATGGCCCCTGAAAATCGTTTTGTTGACCTAGCTTCCACGGAGGACTAGGACAGACCAGGTTCCATTTTTCTAGGGCCCCAGGAGCCCATGGTCCAAATGACTGTGGGAGGTCTGGTCCCTTGAATTCTGGGTAGATACTGGGGCAGAACATTCTGTAGTAACCCAACTTGTGGGCCCTCTTTCACCAAGACAAGCTACCATTGTGGGAGCCATGGGTGGCCAGGCCCATCACCCCTTTTTACAGCCCCAGTGATGTAATCTAGGGAGCCATGCGGTTGTCCATGAATTCCTGTACCTCCAGGATTGCCCAGTGGCTTTAATGGATCAGGACCTCTTGGAAAAGCTGCAAGCCCAAATAACTGTCTACTCCAATGGCCAGGCAGCTTTGTTCCTGGGGAATCCTGAAGCAAAGACCATGACTTTTACAGTCCTCTGAGGGAAGAGTGGCAACTCTATAGTCTCATAGAAAAGCCATGGCAAGGACCTGAATTTCCCTTTTAAGGTGCCTGGGGGTATGGGCTGAGGATAATCCCCCCGGACTAGCCCAGAACATACCCCTGGTAGTAATAGTACTAAAGCCGGGAGCCATGCCCATCTGTCAGAGACAGTATTTCCTCCCTTGCAAGGTGTAAGTTGGGATCCAAAAGCACCTGGAGAGACTTTTAAAATACAGGATCCTCTGGCCCTATCAGTTATTCTGGAATACACTGCTTTTGCCAGTTCAGAAACAAGGGACAGATGATTACAGGTTGGTTCAAGACTTACGAGTAGTAAATCAAGCCACTGTTACTTTACACCTGGTTGTCCCCAACCCCTACACTCTCCTAAGTCTTATCCCTGTTGAAGCTGCCTTCTTTACCTGTTTAGACCTCAAAGATGCTTTCTTTTGTATCTGCTTGGCTCCTCAGAGTCAGCCAATTTTTGCTTTTCAATGGGAAAATCCTGAAAATGGCAATAAAGGCCAATTGACTTGGATTAGACCACCACAGGGGTTCAAAAATTCCCTGACTATTTTTGGTACAGCGTTAGCTTCTGATTTAAAGGCCTTCCCAGCAGATCAGTATGACTGTGTGCTGCTCCAATATGTGGACGATCTGCTGCTGGCTGGCGAACATGGGAGAACTGTATGGAAGGAATGTAGCAGCTCCTTTTCCTCTTGTGGAAGGCTGGCTACAAAGTTTCAAAGAAAAAGGCCCAAATCTGCTGGGAGAAGGTAAAATACCTTGGCTTCTATTTATCCCAGAGGCAACATCAGTTTGGCCCGGAAAGAAAGGAAGCTGTCTGCTCCACTCCAGTTCCAACTACCAAACGTCAGGTTCATGAATTTCTTGGGGTCACAGGATCTTGTAGAATTTGAATGCCTAACTTTTCAATGCTGGCAAAGCCTCTCTATGAGGCCACAAGGAGTGGCGAAGGAGAGCCTATGTTATGGGGAAAAGCACAACAGAAGGCCTTTGAGGAAATTAAGCAAGCCCTTATTAGCACACCCAGCCTGGGGCTCCCTGACATATCTAAGCCTTTTTTCCTGTATGCACATGAGCGGACTGGAATAGCAGTAGGGGTCTTGACCCAAATGCTAGGATACTGGTACCGACCAGTAGCATACCTCTCCAAGCCGCTTGACTCTGTTGCTCAAGGCTGGCCGCCTTACCTATGGGCACTCGCTGCCATGGCCCTTCTAGTAGCAGAGGCTGACAAATTAACTATGGGACAAGAACTAACAGCCTGGGTGCCACATTCGGTGTTGACATTAATGGAAGATAAAGGGCAATATTGGTTGACTAATGCTCAAATGGTCAGATATCAGGGAATGCTATGTGAGAATCCACACATTCACTTGGAAGTGGTGCAACTCTCAACCTGCAACCTTGCTGCCTACCGAGCCAGGTCAACCTTGTCATGATTGCATTGAGGTTATGGAGGAGATATTTTCCAGCCAACCTGACTTGATGGACCAGCCTCTCGGGAACCCCGATGTGGAATATTTTACTGACAGCAGCAGCTTCAGATGGGAAGGAAAGCGGTTTGCAGGATACTCTGTAGTAACCCTGCAGTCCACTATCAAGACAAAGCCTCTGCCAAAAGGGACTTCAGCACAAAAGGCAGAATTAATTGTGCTAAGCCGAGCCCTCCAGCTGGCGGCAGGAATAAATGTCAGTATATACATTGACTCCCAATATGCCTTCACCACCCTCCATGCACATGTGGCGTTGTATAAGAAGGGCTTAACCAACTTAGGAGGTAAAGACATAAAACATGGTAAAGAAATCCTTGATGGGCCCCTTAGAAGGTAGCAGTTATGCGTTGCCAGGGACACCAGAGGGAAGACACAATGGTCACTCAAGGAAACCGGAAGGCGGACAAGGAGGCAAAGCTTGCAGCCTCCCAGGAAACAACGGCGTCGGCATCGGTGACTTTGGCTGCCACATTGTTCCCAAGTTCATTGGGAGAATGAGACCCTAATTGCTCACAGCATGAACACACTTGGTTTAAAACTGAAGATGGGAACTATCTCCCAGGTGGATGTGGAGATTTAAGGACAGGCGAGTTGCCATCCCTGAGTCTTTGGCCTCAACCTTTATCAAGCATCTTCATCAAGAAACCCATACGGGTCAGACAGCTCTAAAAGCTATGTTAGGCTGTCCCTTTTATATTCTCTGACTCTCCAGCATAGCCCATGCAGTATGTGAGCAACGTGAAGTATGTGCCCAAAATAACCCACAGCAGGGGCCTAAGATCTCTCTGGAAGTACAGAGTGTTGGAGGGGCCCTATTTGAAAACATAGTTGTGGACTTCACTGAGCTTCCATGGGTCTGGGGCTGCAAATATCTGTTAGTTTTTGCATGTGCTGTCTCAGGTTGGGTAGAGGACTTTCCTACCCGCACCAAAAAGGCACATAAAGTAGCACAGCTGCTTCTAAAGGAAGCAATTCCCCGATTCGGAATTCCAATTACTACAGGATCAAACAATGGGCCAGCATTTATAGCTGGAGTAATACAATGGGTGGTAAGGGGCTTAGGAATCACATGGAAATTGCATACTACATATCACCCCCCAGAGCTCCGGAAAAGTGGAACAGGTGAACTGTACTCTAAAGCTGCAACTAAGTAAACTGTGTCAGGAAACTCATTTGCAATGGGACTGTAGCAGGAAGACAGAGAGATCGTGACACCGAGACTATTATAGGAAGTGGCACTTTATTACACCGGCTGGCCCAGCAGGCTTCGAGGGGCTAATGCGTCCAAATTGAGCCCCCCAGAACGGGAGAAGTGGGGGATATAATGGGAAGGGTATAACAGGAGAAATTAGGCTGTCCCTTTTATATTCCCTTACTCCAGCATAGCCCATGCAGTATGTGAGCAATGTGAAGTATGTGCCCTGTACCCTTGTTTAGGTAAGGGAGGAGGTCGTGTTGAGTGATTACATATTTCCTTTGGAATCTTACAAGGTTGTACTCAGCAAAATCAGATTTTTCAAAGAACAAATGGTTTTCAGGAACTGCAGGGTTGTAAACCATCAACTTCAGAAGAGGGGTTTTGGATAAGTGTGTGAATTGGTTACTCTTTTGCATTTCCATGAAATGGCCAGTCTCTGGCCATTTGGCCTTGCTTAAACAAAACCTGCCTGGCGCCTGGTGGGTCTTTAGAGTTTGCAGCTTGCCTTTCAAAAGGAAATACCTTTAACTGCTACCAACCCCCCTTTCTGCCACATCAGAACCAGCTATTGCCAGTTGCTTTGTTAAGAATCAGGTCTAGCCCCACTAAGTAGACTGGGTTTCCCCCTTTTGAAATTCTTTACAGGCACCCTCCTCCCATTGTTAAAGATATAAAAGGAGATTTAAATGAGGTGGGTGACCTTACTCTAAGATAGCAAATGCAGGCTCTAGGATCATCCCTCGCTGCTATACTTCATTCACTGGGTTAGAGGGTTAGAGAGTGGTTACCTGTGAAGCTTTAACTGCAGACATTCACCCCTTTAAACCAGGAGATGATGTATGGGTAAAGAAAAGGAACCTCTAGCCCCTAAAGCCCCTTTGGAGAGGTCCGTTTACTGTTATTTTGTCCACCCCCAGTAGAGTGAAACCAGCCTTTCAAGACTGGGCGTGCACTGCTAATCCATCAAAGTCTGGGAAACCAAAGAAAACAGGCCGCAACCCCAGGACCTTAGAGGACTATAGCCCGGTTTCAGTCACTCCAGAAGCTGACTAATCTAGGCATGGCAGAAGCTTGAGGAATCGGCCATCAAACAAACAAACGGACAGTGTTTTTATTATAATGCAGTGTCATCCTTGCTATTGTTTGTTGCTGTAATTCTTGCCTTGATTTTCACTGCAGGTTTGGCGACAGTTGCTCCAGACAGCTGAACTCATGGCTAATGGTTACTGCTAGCACTCTTTTACCTCTTTTGGACAGGATGTATAACTGTTGTTTCTTGTTACTTGTCTGGCTCCCCCTTGTAACTTCAAAGCCCTCTGTCTCATGTAACCCATGTATTTGCACAACCAGGTAGAGTCAAGGAGTTACCTGGACTCTCCTTTACCAGACCCATTTCTCTTGCCAGGGAATAATTTCAGGGACCTGTAGGCATAATAAGACCACCTATTCTGTTTGTCAGGAAGGGAATCAGTACACCTGTTTCAACCCACAATACCTCCCAAGTGAGTAATGGTTAGAGGTCCACTGCACCAAAGAAATAGGGTATTTAATTAACCGAACCCTGATCAACAATCCCCAACCGCCAGCGTTGGTGCTTTTTGATGTCTGCAGAGGTGTAAATGAAACCTGGAGGTACACTATAATCCACAACACTGGTACTAAAGCATGTGGAAGCTTAGCCTGGGAAAGAGAATATAGGCTCAATGACAAATATACGTGTGAGCAACCTGCAGGAATATGGCCTCCATGTAATGATTATACTGAATTCTTTTGTCCTTACTGGAGTTGTGTTTCATGGGCCACTTGGAAGGACTGAGATAAAGTTTCTCTCCTTCAAAAAGGGGTCACCATTTTGGATTGTAAATCGGGGACCTGTAACCCCATTAATTTTACCATCCTTAAACTGGAAAAACCAGGATGAAAAACAGGCCATTGGCTTGGCATACACATCCATGGACAAGGTTTTGACCTGGGGACCATACTATACTTCAAAAGGGTCACAATCCCACTCCAGGCCTCCTACCATGAGGTCTTTTATTCTTTTTATAAAGAAATAAAAAATAGTCCCCCTCCCAACTTCACCATGACCAGATATCTGTTCCTAGGCTTGGCAGAAACTATTGCCCAATCTTTAAATGTCTCTTCTTGTTGTGTATGTGGAGGAACTAATATGTGAGATCATTGGCCATGGGACGCTAGAGAGCTGGGCCCCCACGAGCCCCACAATGAAACAGGATGCCTTAGCCCTGCCAATGGAATTTGGCTACTTAAAACCTCAATTATAGGAAGAAACTGCCTTGCCCAATGGAGAAAGAAGTTGAACACTCCTGATGGGAGCCTGACTTGCCTAGGCAGAAGTTCTATAATATTACTACCAATGAAACCCAATGGTGGGGGGTCCCCAGACCACCCTGAACCAAACCCTCATCCTTTGTCTAACTTCCCCCACCTCCAATAGGCATGGAATACTGTTGACACGGACATCAAATAGCAGGCCCCTAATGGATTATATCGAATATGTGGGAAAGCAGTCTACACTCTACTTCCTTTGGACCGGACAGGAGCTTGTGTGTTAGGGTCTACTCAGCCTTCCTTTTTTCCTACTCCCACTTGCAAAAGGAGAACAGTTGGGGGTCCAAATATATGAAACCTGGAACTTCCAAAGAAAGCAGCATGCTTTACAAATTGGGGACCGGAAAGATGATGAATGGACCCCTGAGTGTATTACCCAACACTATGGCCCAGCTACCTGGGCACAGGATAGATCTTGGGGCTATTGAACCTCAATGTACATGCTAAACTGCATAATTCAATTACAGGTGGTTGTTGAAATTATAACTAACGGAACTGCAAAGGCCCTTAACATATTAGCCAAACAGCAGACTAAAATGTGCAATGCCACTTATCAAAACGCTTAGTTTTAGATTACTTGCTTTCTCCCAAAGGAGGGATTTGTGGAAAGTTTAATGTAAGCAACTGCTTCTTGCAAATAGATGATGAGGGAAAGGCCATAGAAGAAATCACCAACTGGATAAGGAAGGTTGCTCATGTTCCAATCCAAACCCGGAAATGCTGAGATCCCAGAGAACTGTTTGAAGGTTGGTTTTCAACTTTCAGGGGATTTAAGACCCTGATAGGTGTTGGGAATTTGTCTAATCCTGACCTGTCTAGCTCCCTTGGTTATAAGGTCTGCCTCCAGCCTCATTGAGGCCATGGTCAAAAGAAAAACAGCAGCACATGTAATGTTGTTATGGAAATACAAACCCTTAAACCAAAGTGATGCTCTATAACCCTAAAAGGGATTCGAGCATCAAAGGGAGCTCCCCCGGCCTAATAAAATGAAGGCCTTCCCAGGACAGAGAAAGGGCCCTCTTAGTACAGTAAGATAAACTCCTTCCCAGAATAGTGAAAGAGTCCTTCTAGCACCAGAAGAGCTTTCTTAGCAAGATTTACGATAGAAAGGAATGTAGCCCCCAATCTGTAGTGCGCATGTATAACTTCACTGCAGCCTTGAGCTGTGAAATACCCAATTAAAATGTATGTCATTAATATGTAAGCCTTTATCGGGGGCTCCCTCCACTAACAGAGCAGTCTCAGCTATTGCCCTGAGGCAGTTGGGCCAGCCTATGGTAGAGACATCCAGCTTTTTTGAAAAACAGGCAACAGGTCTTGGTTAAAGATCTAGTTTTTGGGTTAAGACTCCCAAGACAATTCCTTGTTTCTCAGTCACTTACAAGGTGAAGGATTGAGCATGTTAGGATTCCTAAAGCCAGGACCTGTGTTAACTCACCACAGATGTGTTTCATTTCTCCCATCCGCTCTAGGTCCTTGTGCTTAGGTACCTCGTAGCCTTGTAAAGAGGTTTTGCAATGAGGCCAAAGTGAGGTATCCATAGTCAACAGAACCTGACCATGCCTAAAAAGGACCCACACTGATGTTTGTTTTTGAAATATCCCAGGGCACAGATGGCTTCAATGCAGCTTGGGGCTAATAGTTGTGCTCTGTGGGTAAAAATATCCCCAACATATTGTACCTCTCACTTTGAAATTTGGAGCTTTTTCCTTAAGACCTTAGCCTTGTTCTGCTAGGAAATTGAAGACCTCTATGTATATGTATCTGAAGCCTCTTTAGTTAGGTTGCAAATTAGCAAGTCATGCACATACTAGAGGACACTGCTTTTACTTAACTTTAGGTCTCTTAGATCCCTTCCCAAGGCTCGGGCATAACATGAGGGCTATCTCTAGACCCCTGTAGAAGAATAGTCCAAGTATATTGTTGTCTTTCCTTAGTATTAGGATCCTTCCTTTCAAAGGCAAATAGGAATTAGGAGTCCAAATGAAGGGGTATAGGGAAGAAAGCATCCTTGAGGTCAAGCACAGGTACTATTGGGTGTCCCTAGGATCTAGGCAGTAAGGTAGAAGGATCTTCAACTTGGGGATGGGTGGGAATTCCTGCTTCATTGATAAATCTCAGGTCCTGGGCCATTCTAAATTCCCTGGTCATGTAAGCACTGGCAACAGAGATGTACTGCAAGAAGATCGTCAGGGTTTTTGTAGACCATGTTTTAAAATTCCGCTATAGTGGGTTCAAGTTCCATATTACCTTCCAGCCTTATTTGATGTTGCTTGCTATGGGGAGGTTTGGCAGGGTCTTTTAGTTGTATTTTGGCAGGGAGGCCTGTAACTGTAACTGTCCTTCCAGGTTGCCCAGTATACCAAGCCCTAGGTTGGCTTCATTTTCTGTATGACCTGGCACATTACTGGAAGTTTGCAGGGCCAGAATCCTCCAAGACCTGAATTTACATTGAAGAATAGTTCCCAATTGGACTAGAATATCTCTTCCCATAGGGGAGATGGACAGCTAGTAACTATTAGGATTTCTTTTGAAAATATCTGATCTTCAAAGGTGATAGGTCAGTGGGGGAGAAAAATGACTGCCTTTATGATTCCTTTCCATTCCCATAACTATCGTGGTTTGTGAGGAGGGCTGTCCAGTGAAGGAAAGAAGAACAAAGTCACCCCTGTGTCCAAAAGGAATGGAATTGGCTTACCTGTAGTGTCCAAAGCTATCTGGGGTTCCTCGGTGGTTGGGATGACTCCTCTGGACGGGGCGTAGAGGAAGTCCCCAGGTTCCTTCAGTCATTGATTTCTTCTTCTTGGTTCACTAGGATGTTGGGCATCTTCTCCCTCTCCAGGAATATAGGCAGTCAATCCTCTTGTGACATGGTCCCAGGGGTGGTATTGTGCAATCCTTCACCCAATGTCCAGTCTTCTGGCATTTGAAGCAGGAACCCAGGGGGTTTTCCTTTTTATCTTTAGGCAAACTCTTGGACTGTTTGTGGGTACTAAGGGCTTTGCCAATGGCAACTGCAATAAGTCTGGCTTCTTACTATTCTTGGCTCTGTTCCATTTTCCCCTGCTCAAGATCCTAATTATCATATGCCATAAAGGCTGTATCTAGTAGTAAAGTTTGGCTTGTCTGGGGGTCCCATTTGCAACTTCTGAAGCTTAGATCTAATGTCAGGGGCCAACTGACTTATGCAATATTGTCCCAACAGTGTCGGGTCTTCTAGAGAGACCAGATCCAAGTCACTATACTTTCTGAATCCTTCCTCCAACCTGTCATAAAATTCAGTCAGATTTTCTTTTCCCTGGACAACTGGTCTTAATTTATCATAATTTACAGGTTTTTGTACTCCATTCATCCTGGTTTTTTCATCCCTGCCAGGAGCACCTCTAGGAATTTAACTCTCTTAGTCATTCCCCCAGGGGTGTTGTAGTCCCATTCTGGGTCTGCTGTAGGGACAGTTTCTCCCCAGGTTAATTTTTCTTTGGATTTCTGGCAGAAACTGCATCAGTCTCTTTTCGAGCAGCTTCCAAAATGCACTCTTTGTCAATCCGGGTGCAGCGAGCAGCAAGAATAAACCGAACATCTCTTCAGGAGAGATCAAAGGCTAAAGTTAAGGTTTGGAAATCATGTGCAAATGTATCTGGGTCCTCGGAATCCTTGTCTAGTCTTTCCTTGCATTGCTGGCTGTCTGCAATAGCAAAGGGAACTTGACTTGGATAGTGCCCTCAGGGCCTGCCACCTCACAAAAGGGGTAATAGTTTTTGGGGGGAAAGGCTGGATACAGCGTGCCACTCTGTGGGAAGGGCTGAGCAACTCTGCATTATTCCTCGGAGGGGGAGGTGAAATTGGGCAGAAGAGGCAGAATTTTAAGAGGGAGTTTGGGTTCTCCCTGAGGTTTGAAGGCAGGGTTTGAGGTAAAGAGTCATCTACGAGATTCTGAGTTTGTTAAGGCTTTCGGAGTTTTTTGTTTTTTTTTTTTTAATTTTAGCATATAATGAGGGATTTTGATGAAGGACCATGAAACCTGGACATATGGGAATTCTGACCATTTGTTTCACCGCTGGCAAAATGCGATGCCTTCAAGACAACATTATAATGTGTGGTCCCTAAGTGGCCATCTTACTTGGTCTCCCAGTTTATCTTGGGGCCATGCCTCACTGCAAAAGATTAGGCCCGGCTCGGTGGATCAGCCTGTAATCCTAGCACTTTGGGAGGCCGAGGTGAGTGGTTTGCCTGAGCCTGCGGGTTCAAGACCAGCCCGGGCAACTTGGTGAGACCTCGTCTCTACAATAAATCAAAAATTAGCCGGGGGTGGTAGCGTGCACCTATAGTTCTGGCTACTTGAAATGCTGAGATGGAAGGATCTCTATAGCCCAGCAGGTAGACCCTGGATGGCAGTGAGTGTGCCACTGCACTCTAGCCTGGGTGATGGAGTGAGACTCCAACTCAAAAAAGAAAAATGAAGATCAGGCATGTTTTCCTTCAATTATCTGGGTTGAATTTGTCCCGATGGTTTAAAATGCATTTAAGGGGGGGTGTCCTGAGGAACAGCTTGGCTGTTCCTCCTGTTGGATTACAGTGGGAAAAAGGGAAGAATCCTTAGATTTAGACTTAGTGCTAGGGCTCATTCCCAAAATTCAGCTTCCCACACAGAGGGATGTGCCTCATGGAGGCATTGAAGCATTCCTCTGCGTCTCCTTCAGAAGTCACTGGATATCCCCACTTAGCGGAAGACCCTGGGTCACTCGGGGATTAAACCTTAAGAATTACATCCCTTGTGTAGCTGACTGTGCTTTTTCTTTCCCCCTCTTTTATATGATGAGTGAAACCATGGAGAATACGAGAGCATGTCATTACATAAGCTTTCCCCGGCCAAATCCCGCAAAGTGGACGGTTTCCACGGATCATCCCTCCTGCAGGTTGGATTGGGTCAATACCTTGTGAAGGTCAAGCATGTTTCAAAAGTATAACACTTTAGCATATGGACCCTATTAAAGTAAATTGTATCATCAGATGGGTGCCGCACTAAAGAGCAGCGAAAGAAATATCCGAACAAAGGTAACTTTTATGATGTTGAAGGTAAAACAGCATTTAAAAACCAGAAATGTGGATTGTCTTCTCTAAAAAGCATTGAATCATTATATGCACAATAGCCACAGTGCCCTGTTGTGCTAGTGCATAAACACATAACTAACAGAGGAATGCCAGAAGTGAAAGAATAACACATTTCTGGGTGACAGGAAAAATTCCATGATATACATTCCATCCATCAAACCAGGAATTCGGAAAAGCTACAAAGCTTCAAAAACAAACATAATAGAACTCATCCCCAAATAGTTCTAAGAGCCAAATTAAAAAGAGTTTTCAGACACCGCAAGTGACAGGGTTGAGTCCAAGCTAAGAGCCCCCACAGACAAAAAAAATCTATTACACTTGGTGGGCATAGATTTCGGTGAGACTGTTGCCTAATAGAGTCTGTGTGTTGGGCCTTAAAATTGTTTAATTAACAAGTCACATGAAGATGCTGGAAATGGTGTGGGGTAATACTTCCTGCTACAATACTTCAAATATGCTGTCAGAGCCCCCAAAACAAAGACAAGTCCTTTCTCATAAATGCCCCTTTAGCATTGCACAAACACAATGGTCTTCAGGCCTGCAACCCATGGTTTTCTGATTGCTTTCTGCAGACTCTCCACTGGCGAAGGAGATGGGGCTGACGGCACACAAGCATAAGCAGACGGGACAGCACCAACCAGAGCCCAAACAAAAAAGCAAGTGTCAGGCATAGAGGAGGCTTAAACGAATTCATCCTGGTCTTACACACAGCAATCTCTCTGTTGCTTGGGTTTGTCTTGTGCCTGGGCAAGTCCTAAGTGACTTGTCCCCAAACCGGGTTATCTTGTCACGAGAGACCTCTAGTGGTGGATGCCCTGATGGTTTTTAATTGTCCAACCGTGCCGCAAAAGGTAGCCAAGAATAAATAACAAGAGAGAAAACAGAGCCACTGCTGATGATCTGAAGGGAGATGCCACAGAGGTGATGGGCTTAGGTTTTGCTTAGACCCATATGTGCCTGCCGGTGCACAACTTTTGCTTGCTTCTGGCCTGTAATATCCTGCATCCAGGATCGTCTCCAGGTTGTCCCATATGGGAGACTTGTTTTTATGTGGCAGGCGCCCTGTCGGCTCTTAAATGCCTGTCCCGTGCCCACACAGTCGCAGCTGTCAGTGGCTGGAAGATTGGGACAGAGGAGGAGAAGCTTAAGGAAAAAAGCATGAGGACAAAAGATTCAAAACAGTCCCTGTTAGCGGTTCACCTCCTGGCTGGCTTGCCAAAGGTGTTGTGGGGTGATAGGAGACTGGCTACCACCTGGTAGGTGACCAGGTTCTTGGTGCCAAGAACAAAGAATTGGATGAGACACACAGAGAGTAAAGCAAAGAGTAGTTTGTTTAGCAAAAGCGACAGGGATAGAACAATCCAGAGAGAGGAGTAAGCCTAGCTGGAGAGCAGCTTCAGAGCCTCGAGTTAAACAAAGCCAGGACCTTTTGTCTGCTTTTCGGTGGGAAAGCAGACTCTACTTTGCAAAGCATGCAAAGAAAAAACATGCTGACTAATGTTTCTTGCTTAAATGCACTTCCTGGGAAGGGGTCAAATTTCAGGTTACTGCACAGGTTTGTCAGCCACCCCATAATTTTAACTGAGATGCAGTCCACATGCAATAGCCCTAACTAGCTCTTCTGCATGGATAGGTTATGTGGATTCCAAGGAGGTCCCTTGTGCACATGTGCCACACCTGGGGGAGTTTCTTGGCATGTTATATCGCTTTCTCACATGTCTTAGGGAGGGATGTTGCTTATATTGTGTCCTGGGAGGTTGGTTAAGGTTTCAGTTAATGACTTTTTTCTTGCTTATGTTCTGTCCTTGAAGGCTGATCAATGTTGCGGTCTTGTGGCTTCTTTCCTGTGCCCATGTCTTCTTGTTTGTGTGATTCACCCCCAGACTCCATCCTATCTCCTGCTTCAGAATGGTGTCATTATTAAGAAAAATTAAAATGGAGTCCAGACTTGGTGGTGCATACCTGTAACCCCAGCACTTTGGGAGGGTGAGGTGTGAGGATTGCTTGAAGTCAGGAGTTCAAGACCAGCCTAGGCAACATGGTGAAACCTCGACCTCCACAAAAAATTAAAAATTGAGCCAGGTGTGGTGGCATGCACCTGTAGTCCCTGAGACTAGGGAGGCTGAAGTAGAGAACTGCTAGAGCCCAGAAGTTAAAGGCTACAGTGAGCTATGATGACATCATTGCACTCTGATCTAGACGACAGAGCCAGGCCATGTTTCAAAAATAAAATAAAATAAAATTTTAAAAAGGAGCAAGAGAGAAAAGTCAAAATGCTACAGAAGCCTGAGTTTGAATTGGGGAAATTTCAGGGAGCTTCACGGTGGAGGTATCCCCTCTGGAAAAACCACTAGGCATGAGACACGTGCTAAACTTGAATGAACTGATGGATATGAGCCCCAAGCCCAGGAATCTATTTAAAATTCAGTTTGATGAGAAAAAGTCTTATTTGTGAAAAAGAAAAAAGCTTAACATCGAAGATTGTCAGATAAAAATATAAGATGTTCAGTGTATTCATATGCGACATTTTTCAGGCTAGAAATTTTCCAAATCAAAAAATGTTAAAAGTTTATTAGAGGCTGGGTGCAGTGGCTCAGCCTGTAATCCCAGCACTTTGGGAGGCTGAGGCCTGAGCCTGGGGGTTCGAGACTAGCCTGAGCAAATTGGTGAGAACTCGCCTCTACAATAAATCACACACACACACACAAAAACTAGCTGTGTGTGGTGGTGTGCATCTGTAGCTCCGGCTACTTGGAAGACTGGAGCAGAAGGATCGCCTAAGCCCAGCAGGTCGAGGCTTCGGTGGCCGTGAGCGTGCCACTGCACTCTAGCCTAGGTGACAAGAGTGAGACTCCAACTCAAAAAAAAAAAGAAAATTTATTAGAGGCTCTAAAGATGAGAGGATAATGGAACACCTCCTTCCCTGGTGTAGTTCAAAATCAAACCTAAACCAAGCCCGAAATAAGAGGATGGAGATCCAGCAGCGGGGTGTGAATGTCCCCATGATCACTCTGCAATGCTTTTGCTGAAATACCACCAACAACATCTTTCAGAAAGGTGTTTTTCTCACTGGTGTGCCCTGGATTTGTCTCTTCAAGAATGGTGACAGGCATTTTGACCCCCATTTTGTACACGAGAGTGTCGGGCTAAAAAGTGTATCAGGCTTTTACAAGGGGCAGCAGGAGTCGAACCTGGGTTGGTTTGATATAAACACTCTTGCTGTCAACTGCTCTGAGACTAGGGTGAACAGGAAGTCCCCAGCCCAGGGATCAGAGCAGGTCATGCCCCTGGCACACAGTGGGAGGGCAGTACATTGTGGATTGGACTGAACGGATGGGGTTGGGTCTTCCTAGATGGGGAGAGTCTGGATGAAGACACCCAGGTGAGTAGAGAGCTGAAGTGGGGCATGGTCAGGCCTGTGTGTGGGACCCCCGAGAATAATGCTTGGGATGAAAGGCTTGTGCTGGGAGGAGGAGCCAGGTCCCAAGGCCTGTCCCTGTGAGGCCAGGGCCCAAGCTTGTCCTCTTCTGGGCAAGTGGCTGTTTTGGGAGACATATGGCCTAAGGGGATAGGGAGGGGCTCCTACAGCCCTGACTGCCCCCAGGTGAATGAGGGCCACTCTGGGTCATCTTGTCCTCTTCAGCCAGACGTGGTACAGACTCAGATGAAAGGCAGGAGTCGGTGGCTCTGAAGGTGGGTGTTCCTCACACTTCAAAGTGCCCAAGGGAGTTTGTTGCCAATCCCAAGGGAAATGGTGAACCCTATGAGAAGATGCTCAGAGTGTCCTAATCCAAAACATGGGTAGGTTCTGAGTCCTGCTGTCCCCAGTCCCTGGGACCGCTGAGATCCCACCATGCTACCTCAACACTGCCTCGACTCTGCTACCAGGCCCTCAACCCAGCCCCTGCTCGAGTGTTCCTCCACCTGGAGCACTCCCTCCCCACCAGGTGTCCTGAACATCGCCTCTGTTAAGTCCGTGAACAGGTACTCAAATGCCACTGTGATCAGTGTGACATCTTAGTCCTCCATGGCATTTCAAGCACCTGAAAGTGGGGGAGGGACTGAGAATCAAGACCCTAGGTGATCTTTTCCTGCCCTATCTCTGTTTCCGTGGCAGGTGCAAGATTGTGGGGGGCGGGGGGGTCAGTGGCTGTAGCCTTTGTCTCAAAGCCTTAGCCCAGGTCAGCTCCTGCCTGCTCAGGGACCTGAGTAGGACACTATGCTGGGGGTCCAGCTGCCCCTCTAGTCATCGTTATTCATGAACTAGCAACTTTTCCTGAGGAGAGGTATCCTGTGCTCCCTCCTCAGAAACAGAGTGGGACGGAGCGAGGAAGTCTCGAAAACAGCAGAGGAGACGGGAGGAAGAGACGTCGGGAAGGAGGGGCTCTCCAGAGTCAGACACATCACGGGGAAGCAGAAGCCAGTGACTCAGGGAGCGTCACAGGGCATCCGCGGGGGTGTCCAGCTCTAAAATGCCTTCTTGGACCTTGGGAGCTGGGCTGGGCCAACCTGGAGCTGGCGGCCCAGAGTTGATGAGGACCACAGACAGCTCTGCAGAGATGCTACCAAGGGGCTCAGGCACCTTCCCCGCGGGGCAGTTGGGCAGGGCTGTGCCCTCGGCTGCCTCCTTGTGGGTGAGGGTGGCCAGATGTGGGCTCAGGCCTCAGAGGAGCTGAACCCACCTGTGCTCGGAGCAAGGATCTCGGCCCCTGTGGACTTGCTGGTTTGGGCTGTGGACTTCTCTAGTCTGCTCAGTCACTTCTAAAACAGGAAGAGGAGTGGGCAGGGCTGGTGACTTTTGAGAGTCACCCCTACAGCCCCAGACTCCGGTCTCCCTGTCGGTTTTCTCATTCCTGGATTTGTCTGTGGGTCTTTGGGAATCTCTAACTTTATCAAGTCAATTTATGTCTCACTGAAACTCACTAAATACTAGTCTACTCTAATTTAGTGGTCAGTGCATTTTTTTTAACTTGCCATGATTTGAAATTTTTTTCTTTTTTTTCAGAGGAAGGGGTCATTGTACTTGGCAGTAGGTGGGGACAAGGCTGAGGCCACATGGGCCACTATATTCCCTGTGTCTGGGCCAGTCTGGGGAACCCCCAAAATTTGTGCAGGGTGGGGGACTGGAGCAGTCCATCCATCATGGTTAGTCTTGTTAAACAAGAAGAGGAGTGGGTAGAGCTAGTGACTTCTGAAAACCAGGCCTGTTCCCAGGCTCCAAGGATCTGGGCTCTCCAGCTCCCCTCCCACCCTCACAGCCCCTTGGCTCCTGTCTCCCTGTCGGCTTTCTCATTCCTGGATTTGTCTTTGGGTCTTTGGGAATCTCTAACTTTATGAAGTCAATTTACATCACATTGAAACTTAAATACAAGTCTGTTCCAATAGTCAGTACATCTTTTTTAACCTGCCATGATTTCTTTAAAAAAAAAAAAAGGGGGTTATCAAATAGCCGATTCAATGTGTTGACAAGCATGTTGAAAAATTTTTTATATATTACTTGTGGGAATGTAAAATGATCTAGCAATTTTTTAAAAAACAGTCTGTCCATTTCTCTAAATATTCAGATATTAATTCACCACACAACCAGCAATTCTATTACATAGCTACCTAAAAGAACTAAAAACATGTCCTGGCCTGGCATGGTGACTCATGCCTCCAATCCCAGTTACCTGGGAGGTCAAGGCAAGAGGATTGCTTAAACTCAGGAGTTGGAGCTCAGCCTGTGCCATATAACAAGGCCCTATCTCTACTACACACACACACACACACACACACATATATATATATTTAAAACCTCCACACAGAGACTTGTATAAGAATTCTCACAGCAGCTTTCTTCAATAATAACCAGGAACTGGAAACAATCCAGATGTCCATCAACAGATGAAGGATAAGCATGTGATCTGTCCGTACCCAAGAATACGACTTGGTCGTGATATAGAATGAAGCTCTGACCCATGTTACGACATGGGTGGACCAGGGAAACACCGTGCAGAGTGAAAGAAGCCACACACAAGTGGACAGCCACTGTAGGATTTACAGGAAGTTCCAGAGCAGAACGGGTAAATCCACAGACACACACAACAGATGAGAAGTGGCCAGGCACTGGGGAGGGTGTGGGTAGGGACAGGAGTGATTGCTAACAAGCACAATATGTGTGGGGGTGGGAAGGGGTGACAGAAATGTTATACAGCTAGATTGTGGTGATGGCAGCAAAACTCAGTAAATTTACCCTAAATCTCTGAACAACACTTAAAACAGGTAATTGTGTCATGTATAAGTTGCCCTGCAGTAAAGTTGTTTTCAGAGCACAGCCATCTACCTGACTGCTTACTTTGGGACAGCCAGCTCCTCCTGTGGGTTCTGCCCTTGTGGTCTCACCACCCACCAAGAGACCACAGAGCAGGACAGGCCAGAAGACCTGAGTGATCCACCAGGGATCCCGGGAAAGGGGGCCATCTTTTTGAGGGTCAGGAAACAGACTCAGATCCTTCCATAAGAAATGTTGGAACATGGATCACCCAGAGAAAAACATTCCTGAGTCTCCTTGAGAGGAGGTAGTGACAATTCAAATGCTGTCTACACAGCTTTAAAGAAGCTCCCCCAGTAACTCGTGAAGAGGCAAGGAGCCTTCAATTTCTGCAAACACACATGCCCAGAGGAGAGGCCAGCCGGAGTCCAGCACTCCCATCCCTCCAGGTCAAGCCATGTGGAAATCACATCATATCGGACTGTACAAGGTGGCGGGAGGCTTTGAAAGTTCATCATGTAAGAACACAGCGGTGATGGAAGAAACCAGCCTGCAGGCCCTCTCTCTCCACTGGCTCTTTCCTGGCCCACCTCCACATGCCCAGGTTGTAAAACCAATCCCCACAATGGGGCACAGGTGTACACAACCAGGACAGGCAGAAGGGCCTTTGTGAAATGTACTGGGGCATTTGAGCCAAGGTGCAGTTGAGCTGCTCTTGTGGCCACAGACCCCAGGCAGCATGGCCTCAGGGATAGCTCTCCAGGCAAGGACAGTAGGTCCTCCACAAGAATCCCTCCACCAACATGGCATTGGCCATTGTCAGGATGGCACCTTTCAGGAACACTTTCCCAGTGACAAGATGTCTAACTTCCTCGGGGACCTGCATCCAATTCCAGATGCCCAAACCTGACACACACCCCACAAAGACCTCAGAGCTGTCAAACACACCCTCCACACTGTCTTGCTCCTGTCCCAGCACCAGGGACTCTCCAGGAGGGATTTCTTAGCCCTCCCTAAATTAGGAGCCAGTGGTCACAAGTTTACAGTCCACGTATTGCCAGTACCTGCCCTGGACAAATGTCCAGATGACACAGACGTGATGCCACTGGCTGTCCAGCAGTGGCAGCAGGGGCAGCGTCCTGAATTTTGGGTCTCCAAGCACTAAGACGATAAAGCCAGGCTCATGAGACTCATAGCCGTGCAAAACCAGTGTGTCGATATTGGCCTTTGTGGCAAAGGAGAGGAGGGTGCCCAGGCGGCCAGAGGTCACGCATATCCAACTGCAGATGGACAGTGCCTGCGTGGCCGTAAGGAAGCCAAGTCTGGTGAAGACCACGCTCTTGGTGGAGGCATTCGGGAAAATGAGCACATTGCCCTCGACACAAGCTAGAAACAGGGGGAGGAAGAGTTGGCCCCATGCGACAAGGCCATGCCAAAGCATCCAGAAGCATCCATGCTGTGGGTGCCAACCCTGGGGCAGGCAGGATGAGCCTCACACTTCCCCCACCTACCCTTCACCAAGTGCGTACTCAGGGCTGACTCTGCCCAGAGCTCCCTCAGGCATCTCATTCGTCCCCACGATGTGATTGCCCCATTTCACAGGCAAGAGGACAGAAGATGAAGGCTCTCCTAGGGAGGGGTCGGTCCTGCTGGGGCCCTGGACTGTCTTTGCCCAGCTGAGCTGGAACTCCTCACTGCCATGGAGTCTCCTGTCATGGCTGAACTCAGCACCACAAAGTTAGCAACTTACATGTCCCAACGTAATCCCTATGCAGGACCCCCTTTACCATGTAAGATCTCAACATGCTAGAGATCTGCAGACAGGCTGTCCCCGGCATGAGTAATAGGGCCAGGCCAGTCCCTCCCTGTGAGGTAGGTATGTGGAATGGGAAGGATGAGGAACCTTTCAGATGGACTAGTCAAAGGGAGCAAGAGGGAAACTGAGCCATCCGGGGGGCTGTGAGACTTGCTCTCTCCTAGTCCCTGGAGCTTCCATGAGGCTGTGGCAGCCCCATCAGCTGTCTGACGGCTGCCTGGGGCTGTGGCCTCCTGCTTCCCCTGCAGACAGGCATGGGCAGTGTCCTGAGAGGAGCTTCTGTGCTCAGTAGGAGCTCTGAGCACCTCCCCATCCCTCTGGTGCATTGAACATCACGGACTTGGCCACTCAGACTGGGCCCCAGATGTGGCTAGGGCCGTGGTCGGCCCCGCAGCTATGGTGCCAAGCATGGGCATCGGCAGCCTCTGCTTGAGAGTGGTCAGCCTAGTGCCCTGGCTGTGAGTGAAGTGTGTCAGGCGATCCAGTATGTCTCACAGGGCTTCCCTCCCCGCCTTGCTCGCCTGGGCCTACTGCTTGATCTGCTTCCTCAGAGCCAGGTTCAAGGCCTGTAGCCTGGCTTCCATCTTCTGGCTTCTGTTCTGGGTCTTCTTCATTCAAGTTTTGAGGTCTGCCAGCTTCACCTGCATGGCTGCCTATGACCATCTGTCTGCCAGAGTCATGGCCTGGTTCTTTTCCACCTGACACAGGAACCGTGTGTCCACATTGTAGGACCCATTAAAGTTGCTGGTGATGCTCTGCAGGTGTGTCAAGGTCATCTCTTGGTCTCTCTGAACCTGTGAAGAGGACAGACAGCGATTGTAGGGCCAGGAGCAGCAGAACAAACCTCTCCTTCCACTGCTGTGGTGCCCGCTCTTGCCTGGCCAAGGCGGCATTTCACGTTTTTCCGCCAGTCTGACCCTTAGTAGGGCTCTGAGTCATGGCCGATACCATGAACAGGCCCACCAGGGCAGTGTGGGATGGCAGGTGGCCAACCCCAGGTTGCGAGTTGCACCCTGTGCAGTGTGGACTCCAGAACCCCATCCCAGACTCTGATCCCTGCTCCCGCCCCTGATGACACCAGTCAGTCACTTCACCACTGTGACCCCAGGTCCTGCCTGTGAATGAGGGGCCTGCAGGGTGGCCTCATGAGTGTTCAGTGGGGCCCAAACAGGAAGCACTGTGTGTAGGCCGAACACACGCAGGGCACACGGGAACCATTCAGGGACCCCACATGGGACTCTGGGGAGACTGGCCACACCCTCTGCCTCGAGGCAGACCCATGACCTTACACCCACACCCAGTGACCCCGCCCCACCTCAGCACCCCAGCACCCCCAGTTGTGCTCCTCAGGCCTTCCGGGTCCCCTTCCAGCCTCTGGCTCCACCAACACTCTCCCCACCCCCATGTCATCTGGCTGGTCTTCAGGGCAGAGCCCAGCAAACCTGGCAGCTGATTTCCAGCTACAGGTGGAAATAACTTTAGCCAATTCCACATCTGGTCTGTGTCCACCAAGCACCGATGCTTACTGCTTCCCTAACATCTGTCCTCCGTCTCACACCAATTTTAAAAACCACCTGCCCAAAGTCATGGGTGTACTTGCCTGCTCTTCCAGTCTACGGAGCCTCTCAAAAAGTGGTCCTCTTGGCCCTGCTGGGGTGGCTTTCTGCAATGAAGCCCCATGTAGATATACACACACAAAAATAAGGAACAAAGGCAAGGCCTTCCTTCCCGGGCAGCCCATCCTGAGATTAGGGAGGCCCAGCAGTCTCCTGACAGACCAATGGACAAACAAGGTGGAGTCAGCTCATGCCACACCCCTCAGCCCTCCAGTAGAGTGGTTTCCCTTCTTCTTCCCTGGTGGGATGTCAAGTACTTCCTACCCCCTCAGTGACATGCACCTGTTTGCAAGCTTGTGGGCTCCCAGAGTGGGTGTTCCCAAGGAGCTAGATTAAAACAGATGCAAACAGTCTATCTGGAGAATCATTCTACTAGGTTTCAGCTGCTGTGTGGTTGGCTCAGAGGAGGATGCAGGTGATGCTTTACCAGGAGCATGTGGATGATGGTCCCAAGGAGCTGCGATAGGCTAGGGAACCCGGCTGGGGATGGGAGGTCAACAGAGCCAGCTCTGCATGGGCATCCGGCATCCAGATCAGGCACAGCCACATCCTGAGAGGCCCTGTATCTCTGTGTCTCAGCAAGACAACAGAAATGTGATTGGGAGCAACCTGAACTTGTTTGGGGGAACTGGGGTTACAGTCCATTGAATGATACCTCCCCTAAAGGCATGTCTACTCCTAACCCCAGGACCTGTGAACATGGCTTAAAAAGAGTCTTTGCAGATTTAAGGGAGGATTTCGGGATAAGGCCATCTCAGATCATCCAGGGAGCTCTAAATCCAAAGGCGAGTATCCTCATAAGAGATAGGACAGGCACCAAGGGGCAGGCCTTATGGAGATGAAGGCAGAGAGTGGAGGATGCCGCCTCCAGGAGCACTGGCGTCCCTGAGGCAGGAAGATAACGAGTAGGACCCTGCCCGGGAATTCGGGGACAGTGACACCTTGATTTCAGCCTCTGACCCCCATAACTATGGTAGGATACATGTCTGCTGTTTAAAGTTACCCAGTTTGTGGTCACAAGGTAGTCCCTGGTGGGGTCCTTGACAAGGGTCTCCACCATTCCCAAGACAACACGAGTCCAGAGGACACCAGGCCCCAAGGCTCATCAGGTCAAGTGTCAGAAGACCACAGAAGCAGAAAAGACGCTAACAGGATCCAGAGAGAAGAATCAGCTCACGTGGACAGGACTGAGACTTTCATCTCAACAATGATGCTGGGTACCAGGAACACAGGAGCAGACCTGGCAATGTCTGTTTAAGAATGCTTTCCACCTGAGACTGTATGTCTAGCTTGAGGGTGAATCAACCAGAAACAAAGAACACAGACATTTTCAGATATGCAAAGGCTTGGGAAATTTATCTTCCATGCCACACAACCCCTTTTTTAAGTCAGCACCTCACTCTTGCCCAGGCTGGAGTGCAGTGGCATGAGCATGGTTCACTGTAGCTTCCACCTCCTGGCTTATATGATCTTTCTGCCTTAGCCTCCTGAGTAGCTTTGAAGGCAGGTGCTCATCACCCAGCTGGCTCAATTCTTCCTTCCTTCCTTCCTTCTTTCCTTCCTTCCTTCCTTCCATCTTTCCTTCCTTCCTTCCTTTCTTTTTCTTATTTTGGTAGAGGTGAGGTCTCTACATGCTACCCAGGCTGGTATCAAATACCTCAAGCAATCATCCAGCATCACTGCACCTGACCCTATGACCCCTATGATGAGACCTTACTGGATGCTGGGCTTCAGGAAAATAAGAATTAAAGGGGCAAAGCTGCCGTGGTCATTGGGAGCGCCTCAACCAGTGGCAGACTGGGAAGTGTTCCCTGGATGACAGGACCACTGGAGTGGCCTAGAGAGTCACCCCCAGTGTCCTTGCTCCTCGACACCCTTCCATCAGCTCTGCCTCCCAAGAAACACCCTGAGTTCAGTCACTTTTCAACATCCTCTTTCCCAAGCCCGAGCTTCCTTGGCCACTCAGGGTCACCCCCTACCATCTACTCTCCAAAGTGCACCCGGCGTGGACCTTCCACATGAAGGGAGATACTGACACCCATTCCCTTCAAGCCTCCAGGAGCCAACCGCTGCTGAGTCAAACCTGCAGTCCTTGTCAGGCCTTCATGACCAGCCCATGGTCTCTCTTCCTCCAGGCGTCACCCCTCACTACCTCCCTCAGCTCCACATCCCTGGCAACAGCTGTGCCTCTGCACCTACCCTGCAGGTGTCGTCCACCCATCAGAATCTTCCCTGAGGTGTGGCCACAGAAAGGGCCCTGCTCCAGTGTTGGCCAGAGCTCTCCCTGTACTTCAGTGGCACCCCTGTCCTCTCTCGTTTTCTTGCCCAGTGACTTGTCACCTGGCATGCTGTGTGTGTTCTTTATTGTCCCTGATGTGTGAACAGGAGCAGTTGACTTCCTGGAAGCTCAGGAAGAGAGCTTGCTTGGCCGGCCGAGTAGGCATTTAGTGAAGGTATACTGAATGAATAATGCTGTCTCTGCTAAAATGGCCCCTCCTTAGTAGGTCTTCCCAGGTCACCCCTTCCCCCAAAGGTGAAGCCGCCCACACAGGGCAGGTACAGAACACCTTGCTTGATGCAATGTTTCATGTCTGTGTTGTGCAGTGTGGTGGCCTCTAGCCACAGGTGGTAAAAAGCCCTTGACATGTGGCTAGTGCCACCAAGGAACAGGACCTTTATTTTTACTTAATTAGTATATAGCCCGTGTATTCAGTGGTTTCCTTGTTGAAGGTCTTACTTTTCCCATGACAGGATCTGGCAACACAAGGCCTCAGCTTCCCCATGGTGTGCCCCGGTGGCACTGTATTGAGCTTGAGAGACTCCATCTTGAATGTCTGTGACCTTGAGTTAATGTGTACAGTGTACTGGTCAGAGTCTGAGACATGCCCTTGTTTGATGTGTTGGGAGGAAACATGTTTTTGTCCTAAGTATGTAAACATGTTGATGAGGTGACAAAATAAACATCTTTTGCTGTGAGGCGTTGGGTGGCAGACCCGACAGTTATTCGCGTGGAAAGCCCTAGGAAGAGAGTGCCAAGTCCCGTCCACATCCCCACTCTCCATTCACCTGATGTGCTGTCCAACATGACGTGAGCTGCCTCAGTGGGTCTGTCCAAGCTGCTGCCATTTCCCAGATAACTTTGTGCCCTAGCATCAAGGGACGCTGACCAAGAATCCCAAGATACAGACCTATAACCACTCTGGTGGGCAGTGTCCTATGGGTCAGTGGGACATTAGGATTATAGAGCAGTGTGGTGAGTCAAGCATTGTTAAACTGCATCTGTGACACCCCTGTGTCCTCACTCACGACCTTGGGCATAGTCGGCAGGATTCTCTTTTCATTTAGATTCCACATTGGTTTGCTAAAAGAGTTTAAAAGAGCAGTTAGAAGTCAAGTGGCTCCGAAGAATCAGAAATTCTCTTTTTAATTGGTATCTTTTTAAAGCAGGGTCAAGTTAGGCTACAGCCAAGCCAGCCGTTGCCTCATTTAAAGTCTAGGTTTAGAAAGGAGACATAGGAATATGCGAGAGTGAAGGATTAAAAAAAAAATACACAGACTATTGTAAAGGGGAGGGTCTCCTCTCAGGTACCTAAAGACATGAAGGTGGACTTCTCAGTCTCTCCTCACAGAACCCATATTGGCACGGGCAAAGAAAGATGAGGTTCCTGCAATTTTAATAAAAACTATGAATGATCTAGATCAGGATGGGAAGAAAGGTGAGGTGCAACCCAGAAATAGATTCAAAGAAGCAAAAGTCTCAGGATGTCAGGAAATTCCTTAGATCCCCAATTCCTAAGCCTCATCTGAAGGACCTGGATGATAACTGTGACCCTTCTGGTGGCATGGCAGTTGCTGGGCTAATTGTCTCTAGGAGAGCGTTAATTGATTACCAACATAGTAATCAATAATGAATAAGGATATACTAGAACAGGCCAGGCGCAGTGGTCCATGCCTGTAATCCCAGCACTTTGGGAGGCAGGGGTGAGAGGATTGCATGAGCTCAGGGGTTTAAGACCAGCCAGAACAACATAGCAAGACCTCAGCTCTACAATAAATCAAAAATTTTGTCAGGTGTGGTGGCGCATGCCTGTAGTTCCAGCTACTTAGAAGGCTGAGGTGGAAGGATGGTCTGAGCTCAGCAGATCAAGGATGAGGTGCACTCCAGCCTGGGTGAGAGAACTTCAAAAGATTAGGACAGATTGACCCCAGGACCAAACCACAGATGTGGACTGGTTACCAAAGCTATGAAGGCTTGGGTTAAATGCCCTGGCCCTGTCAGGAGAAGGAAGATACAGGTATTCTCTATGGTGGAAAATCCAGGCTGAAGTCATCATCTCATGAAAAATAGTTCAGTGGATCCAAGGTGGGTACATCCCTTTGGGAAGGGATTTTTGCCGCCTGAGAGGGGTTATCCTCAGGTGGGCCCTGTATCTCTTGGGAACAGTCTACATTGGAGAAAGCAGGTGGAAGGTGATAAGGTAGTTAAAGAGTTGGCTACCCTAAGGTTTATTTATGCTATGAGAGGAATTTTTGCTACTCCTCTGCAATGTACCACACATGCAGGTACTAAGAAAGCCATCTGGCAAGGAGCCCCAGAATATTCAAGAATGGCTTACGTGAATATCATAATAGGATGTGAAACTTCCCAGGACATCATTGATAGGATACAAATAAGTTTAGAATTACAAGGTAGACCTAAGATGACTTTTATTCAGAAAATCAAGACACCTAATGGGTTTAGGAAACCCCAACGCGTAAAGATATAAAAACAGGTGTTTACACAAGCTGCTGCTCTGACTGCTTGGAATGTTATTTTTAGAGGAATGGAGAGCTTGCTAAATAAATCTCATAAAACTGAAGGCAAGGGGTGAGAACATTGCAGTCACCTCGATGAAGAATGGGACTAGATGAATTGACTAGAAATTTTAAAAACTTCATGTTAGGGTGAACTGAGGCAGTGTGGGCCAGCACCATGGGAATAAAACAAAGATTTGTAAAGGTAAAGCAAAGAGTTGATTCACATTTAGAGCAGACTCTAAATGGGACCAGCACTAAGAGGCAGTGTAGCCAAGGTGGTTGAAGAAGGGGTTTTGTTTTGTTTTGTTTTTTGAGTTGGAGTCTCACCCTGTCGCCCAGACTGGAGTGCAGTGGCATGCTCCCAGCCTCTGCAGCCTTGAACTGCTGGGCTCTGGCGATCCTCCCGCCTCAGCCGTCCAAGGAGCTGGAACTACAGGCGCGCGCTACCACGCCCAGTTGATTTTTTTATTTATTGTAGAGATGAGGTCTCGCCAGCTTGCCCAGGTGGGTCTCAAACCCGCGGGCTCAGGCAATCCACTTACCTCAGCCTCCCAAAGCACGGGATTACAGGCTGAGCCACCGAGCCTGGCTGAGGGTTTTTAAAGTTTTAATCAAGGAGACAAGGTGAAGAGGAACTCCCCAGCAGTGGCCTTCCTGAGTATGTATAACACCAGTCTTGTGTCCTTGGTGTTGTCAGGGCAACCAGTCCTGCGACCTCAGGGCCTACAACCTCTGGTGGGCTGGTGGGCAGTCACGAAAGGCTGATTCCAACGAGGGCAGCTTGGTCCTGGATGGTTGGTAAATGAAGGCCTAGAGTAGACAGACTTGGGAAAGGCAAGATAATTAGGAACTAGCTCCAGAGAGCTGGTCTGTCCTTTGCTAATGATTAGGAAGTGGGGAATGGGACAGATGGTGAGCAAAGTATGACAAAGTTAAAGCAGTATTCACATGACTGTCCTTCAGTTAAGTCACTTCTCTTTTTTTTTTTTTTTTGAGTGTGAGTCTCACTCTGTCGCCCAGACTGGAGTGCATAGCCCAATCAGGGCTCACTGTAACCTCACCTTCCTGGGCTCAGGCAATCCTTCCACCTCAGCCTCCTGAGATTAGGTGAGATTACATGCACATGCAACCACGCTCAGCTAAATTTTGATTTATTGTAGATACGAAGTATTGCCATGGTGCCATCCTGGTCTTCAACTCCTGGGCTCAGGCAATCTTCTCCCCTCCATCTTCCAAAGTGCTGAGATTATGGGCATGAGCCACTGTGCCCGTCCTACATCATTATTTCTTAATAGTGAAGGGAAAAAAGGAAATCTCGTACACTGCAGCTGAACCAAGTGACCGAGCTCAGCTTTGCTGGTGATGGGATAAGCTGGTATGTGCCTCCTGATGTGAGGCACCAGGAAGGACAAAGCATCGCTTCTGGAATGTTCCTGCAAAAAAAAAAAAATGCTTCTGTTGAGTCTGCTTATAAGGGAAGAGTCAGATAAACCCAAACTGAGAGACACCCTGCTACACAACCAGTGGTCATCTTCCATGAAGTTGGTGTCCTGAAAGAGAAAGGGAGGCTGGGGAGACAGAATGCAGGCACCACATTGGTCTGGCGTTATTGTGACAATTGGTAAAGATGGAGACACGTAATGTCAGCAAACAGTTTTCCTGCCATGCTAGCTTTCCCAAGTGTGCTCACTACTGGGTAGGTCAAAAAAAACTCCTTGTTCTTATGAGGTAGATACTAGAATATTTAGGAGAAGTGTTGTGATATGACAACTGCAACTTCCTCTCCCAATTCAAAAACCAGCCATGATCATAACGTGTAGCAGAGACCCTTGGAGAGAGAAGGAAATGTGTGGAAATGCCAACACTTGGCCTTTGGCTCTCAGCAGCACCATGAGGTTGACAAGAACAGGCGTCTTACAAAGGTAGTGGAAAGAAGCTTTCGGGCACATCTTATATTTTCATCCTAGAGTCTTCAAGGTTTAAGCTTTTTTTCTTTTTTACAAGTAAGACTTGATTTGTCACCATTCAAAGCCTGAATTTTAAATAGATTCCTGGGCCGGGGGCTCATATCCATCAGCTTGTTCAAGTTCAGCACCTGCCTCACACTCAGTAGCTTTTCCAGAACAACAACTTTCACTGTGAAGCTCCCTGAGTTTTCCTAGGGAGAAAGCAGTTGGTTCGTGTTCTGAGAGAGACTGGTGTGAGGTGAAAGCACCGAGTTCAACACAAGGAACATAGGAAACAGTCACCAGGACTCGAGGACCCAAATTGCCCTGTTGGCCCCCAAGGCTGTGTGTTTGGATTGAGCCTCACCAGGTGAAGAAGCTGCACTTATGTTATGGTCAGAGAAATGCTCACTGCCAACTCTCACAGCTGGTGAGAAGGCAAGAGGCAGAGAACAGAGAGGACGAGGTTTATTTCTGAATTCAAAATTCAGGATATAAAGACTGGTGTTTCTGGCACAAGTCTGCTGGCCCTTTGGTCTCACGGTTCATGTTGATCAGCCCAGGTTTGGGGGTGGCTGTAGATTGTGGTACAGAAGTCCAGGGGCAACTATATTTTGCTAATAATGACATCTACAGGCTACGTTTTATTGGTACCAGTTACTAAGAGTAGCCCACAATTCCACTTATCAGTAATTTAATCAGAAGAGTTAATTGATTTTACTACTGAACAAGGGAGTACCAGAGCCTGTCTCAAAGTGAGACATTACTCAGTATAATCAGTAGTTATAACAAGACAAACCTATGGATACAGGGTGATCGTGACTGTATTAATCTGTAATTAATAATAATACAAAGACATGAATAAGATTCCTATCTATAGGAGCACAGCCCAGAGGGGAGTTGAGAACGCCCTGAAGTGGTTCAGGACCGGAATGTGGAGAAGATACAAGGAAACACCTTCTTCTACTGTCTCTCAGGAATGGAAGGACGTGCAGGGCCATTCAATTCTTTTGCTCTTTCAGGGTTGCGGCAATAGGGACAAGCAACGGTGGGTTTCCATAGCACTAGAAAATCAAAGCTCATTATTGAGATAGGGATCCGGCAAGACTAAGTTTTCCAAGACAGAAGTCCCAGGACACAGATCAAAGTTCCTGAAATGGTGAGATGGAGCGTGGTGACCAGCAGAAGCCAGACAAAACCAACCAGGACCAAGAAGGCTTCCCAAGGGACCTCTGTGTGCCCTTTTTGCTCATTATATGCAAATTGTACTGCATTCGCATGCTAAATACGCTCCTACCAGCCCAATGACAGTTTACAATTACGACGACAACTCCCAGAAGTTATCATATATGGTTTAAAAAGAGGAGAAACCCTCACTTCTGGAAACTCCCCGCCCTTTTCTTGGAAAACCCACGACTCATCCATCCCTTAGTCCCCATGTCATCAAGAGATGGTCATTGACAGGGTGAGCCTGGCATGTGGGCTGCTCTGCCTGTGGAGTAGCCTGCTCTCCGTCATTTCAGTAAACTTCTTTTCCTTTTCTACTTAAGGCTCATCCTTCAATTCTCCTGCACGAGGCCAAGAACTGTCCTGGTCTACTGAGCTGGTCCCAGTTTGGGTGTTCATTATTACTACCGAAAATGTCAGAACAAAACCTGTGTGGCCAACTTTCATGGCATGGATCTTACTGTGATGAAGTGCCCTGTGCTCAAAAAATGGCACACCACGATGGAAACTCACGTGGGTGTCAAGACTGCCAACGTTAATTTGCCTCATCAGTTTCATGTTGTTTTCAGCATAAAAATGTAGCAGTCAGATCCAGAAGACCTTGTACACTCAGCACCTGCAGAGCCACCAAGTCCAGAAGAAGATGGGGAATCATTACCTGAGAGGTGCAGACAAATTACATGAAACAAGTGGCCGATAAATGAATCCAGACAGCAATGGGCAAGGCAGAGAGAAGTCTCTTTGATCTGGTTGTTCTCCCATGTGTTGGGGTGATTGAAGACCCATTGGTGGTGACCAGGTTTTTGGTGCCACAAACAAAGAATTGGACGAGACACACAGAGAGTAAAAACAAGGAGTAGCTTGTTTAGCAAAAGTGACACAATAGTATACTCCAAAGAGTGGAGCAGTACAAATGTGAAACTGAACCAGTCTCCAAGAGCTTTGAGTTAAACAAAGCCGAGACCTTTTGTTTTCTTTTTGGTGGGACTATGGGCTCTACTTTTGCAAAGCATGTGGAAAGAAAACATGTTGACTAATGTTTTGGGGATTAAACGCACTTCCTAGGGAGGGGGTAACCTTTCAGGTTACTGCGCAGGTCTCTGACCACCAGTCCATAATTTTAGTGTATGTATGAGATGCAATCCATATGCAAGAGTCTCAACTATCTCTTCTGCATGGATAGGTTACTAGGGGTCCAAGAAGGTCCCTTGTGCACATGTGCCACACCTGGAGTATTTTCTTGGCCAGCTTTATGACTTTCTCGTGTTGTCTTAGGAAGGGATGTTGCTTATATTGTGTCCTGGGGGGCTGGTTAAGATTTCAGTTAATGACTTCTTTCCTGCATATGTTCTGTCTTTGAAGGTAGTCAACGTGGCAGTCTTGTGGCTTCTCTACTGTTCCCATGGCCTCTTGTTTGTAAGATTCATCTCTCATGCTCCATTCTATCTCCTGCCTCATTCTCCCCTGATAGACATGATCCCCATACCTCTCTATGGGAAGCAGAGGAGCAGGGGTTACTCTTCTGTGCTGCTTCCTGCTAAAAAATCTATATATAAAACCTATAACTGATATAACTGGACAGCTTTTTTTTTGCCTTCATAAACTCTGCTTATTCTGTTCAGGGTCAAGAGTTCTTTATGACACAATCCTACTCTTGACTGCTGACTGATAAAGGACTCAAGTTCGACTCTCTGCGTATTGGCATATTGGCAACTTCTTTCTTGCACTTCGGCTATAACATTTGGAGGCCCCAGCTAGATTCACCAACCTCAGGAGGCAGCCTCATTCCAGCTCTCCCCAACTGGGTGGAGAAGTTATAGGGGAGGCGCCCCCTAAGATGTCCCAGGGCCCCATAACCTCTCATCTGTCTCAGAGGGAGTTGGAACAACCACTGGCTTCCCATCGCTTCAAAGGAAACTGAGTCCATCTGCACTCTCCTAGGCGGTAAAAATCTGTTCTGTTTGTGGCCATAATTCTGTTTAAGGAATCTCTTTGTGGCCATAATCCTTAAACAGGATTATGTTTAAGGGAGCCACAGCCTGATGAGGCTGTCCCTTGGACACTATTCACTAAGCTAAGACGTTGGCTGAATAGAGTCCTGGTTCAGGTTCTGATTTCAGCTTTGATTTGTTTTCACTGGTTTTTAACAATATGGGATCTCAAACTTCTAAACCCTCCTGTCCTCTGGACTGCATGATAAAAAATTTTTCTGTTGGATTTGCTTCTGAAGACTGCAGTATTTGCCTTTCAAAAGGCAGGCTCCAGACCCTCTGTGAAATTGACTGGCCTTCATTTAATGTTGGATGACCCTCCATGGGATCTCTGGATATTCATGTCACTAAGTCTGTTTGGAAGGTCGTTCAGGGACTCCTGGTCACCCTGGCCAGTTTCTCTATATCAACCAATGGTTACGCTTGGTCCAAAAACCACCCCCATGGTTAAAGAAATGCTTCCTTGAAATTCCCAGTCATGTCCTTGTTTCTAAACCTCTAGCCTGTGTCCCACCTTTTTCACTCTCCCCAACTCCTACCTCCACTGTTGTATCCTGTTTTACCCCCTTCTACTAAAGATCCCCTTGAGGACCCATCTATCTTTAACTCTAATCCTCCAACTTATAATCTTCAGGCTCCTTTGCCTACCATCACCTCTTCCACCTTCCCTTTGCCTTCTCCACCTTTGGCTACCCGTCTCCATTCTCAGGCTGATCCAACCCCTCTCCTTCCCCTCTGGGAAGATCCTCCTCCACAGGAGGAAGATCGAACTGAGCAGCCCTTCTTGGTATATTATCCTTTCTCCACCTCTGATCTGTATAACTGAAAATACTAAAATTCGCCATTTTCAGAGAGGCCACAGGTTCTGATTTCTCTAATGGAATCAGTCATGCGCACTCATTGCCCCACTTGAGATAATTGTCAACAGTTCCTTTTGATACTATTTACCTCTGAGGAGCAAGAGCTGAGGCTAAAAAGTCTATTCTAGCCTCAACTGTGGGTACACAGGGAGAAATTCAGGACATGTTAGATGAGGTTTTTCCCTCTTCTCACCCAGATTGGGACCCTAGCACTTTGGCAGGGTCCAGGGCATTAGATATGTATCACCAGACTCTATTAGCTCGTTTGAGGGGAACAGCCTGGAAACCTGTAATCTTTCTAAAACTACCAAAATTCTCCAGGGTCCCAAGGAATCTCTGGGGGCATTTCTTGAATGCCTTCAGGAAGCTTTTTGTACCTATACCCCATTCAATCCCTCAGCTCCTGAGAATGCTCGAGCTATCAATTTGTCATTCATGGCTTAAGTGGCTCCAGACATCCAAAAAAAGTTACAAAAGCTTGAGGGCTTTGCAGGAATAAATATTTCTCAGTTACTTGAAGTATCCCAAAAGATTTTTCATAACCATGATGCTGAGAAACAGAAACAAGCAATGCAAGAGGCAGATAAAACAACCAGATGTCAGAGGAGAATACTGGTAGCTGCCCTTTGAGCTCCCTAATCTGATACAAAACCACCATGCCAGAGAAGAGGGAAAACTAAGAAAAAACAAAAGGGACTGAGTGCCCTCCTTTAGCTAAGAATCAATGTGCATATTGCAGAAAATTCCGTCACCGTCACCCAAAAGCAGATGACCCCAAGTCAGTTTTGGTTCTGCCCTCTGCTGGGAAAACTGGAAATAACTCAGACTGAGGAAGCCAGGGGTCCTTTTTCTTAGGCTCCCAAGAGCCCATGGTAACCGCTGCTATTGGGGGCCATCTGGTCCAACTTTTGGTGGGCACTGGGGCAAAACTGTCGATCCTAAAGTCACTATTGGGACCTGTGTCAAGCAAACAAATCTCAGTTCAGGGTGCAACAGGAGCAATTACGAACTACAAATTCACTTCTAACCGAATTGTTGATTTAGGACAGAAATGGGTCACCCACTCGTTCCTCATAGCTCCAGACTGCCCATTCCCTCTTATGGACCGAGATTAGCTTCAAAAGGTAAAAGCAACCATTGTGTTTTCACCTGATAAAACTAAAGTGTTTGTTCCCACTGCCAGCAGATGCTTTTAACTGTTCCACTTTCTGAAAAATACCTCCTAACTTCTTTTAATTCTCCCACTGAGAATGTTTCATCAAGCTTATTTCTACAGCTACAGCAGGAGTTTCCTTCAGTATGGGCAGAGACTAACCCACCAGGATTGACGAAGCATCACGCTCTGGTCATGGTGAGTCTGTTGGCATCAGCACCCCTGTTCACGTTTGTCAATACCCTATGAGTTTACAGGTGAAGAAAGAAATTGCCCCTCACATTAGAATACTCTTAGCAGCTAATATTTTAACATCATGCAAGTCAACATGAAACACTTCTTTACTGCCAGTTCAAAAACCGAGAACTTCTGACTACCGGCCAGTTCAGGACTTGAGGGAGGTCAACAATCCATCCTGCTGTTCCCAACCCATACACATTGCTCAGCCTGCTCCCCCCTCGACATCAGGTGTATACTGTGCTGGATTTAAAGGATGCTTTCTTTTCCATTCCCTTGCCCCTGTCAGCCAACCTATCTTTGCCTTTAAATGGAAAAAGGCATTGACTCGGGGGAAACCTGTCAGCTAACTTAGACCTGGTTGCCACAAGGGTTCAAAAACTCTCCGACACTTTTTGGGAAAGCCTTACAACAGGACTTATCCGAGTTTCGTGCCCTATACTATGAGTGTACTTTACTTCGGTATGTAGATGATCTCTTGCTTGCAGAAGCAGACTTGGGCACTTGCTTAAAAGGCACCAAGGCTTTGTTACAGCTTCTCCAGGACCTGGGCTACTGTGTATTGGCTAAGAAGACACAACTCTGCTTAGCCAAGGTCTCCTATTTAGGATACTGGCTAAAAAAGGGTAAGTGAACCCTAACCATGGCCTGAAAGGAAGCCATTCTCCAAATCCCCATGCCGACCTCAAAAAAACAGGTACGAGAATTCCTGGGGGTGGCAGGTTGTAGATTCCAGGATTTGCAAAAATTTGCCAAGTCTCTATACACAGCCACAACAGGAGATCAGCCCCTAAAATGGACTACTACTGAGGAACAAACGTTCCAGCAGTTAAAGATGATTCTTACCAAGCCCTGGCCTTAGCTCTCCAAGATGTTACCAAGCCTTTCCACTTGTTTATTCATAAACAATGGGGAATTGCAAAGGGGGTTCTTACCCAGACCCTGGAGGAGACCAGTGGCTTAACAAATATAGCATTCCAGGGCAGTAAGATAGGTTACAAGGGCAGATGACACTTCACAAGTACAGAAAATGACTTTACCTTTCTTCTGCCATGAGGTGACACATTGGTCTAGAGTGGCCCAAAAGGGGGCAAATCTGGTACAGTGAACATGTCGGTAGTGGAGAGGGGATGATCCAGTTACCTTTGCTTGTGAGTCTGGATCGTGTCTTAAGGTCAAAATTTTGCATTGTGCAGTTTCTGAGACTGATTAACATATATATTCCTATTGAAAACATAATAAAGCAGTAATACATCCTATGCATGAGAAATACAGAAATAGCAATAAAGACCTCTTGCCACATTTCCAATAAGTGGGGGTTACAGCAATTAGGCCCACACCCAAAGCCAAGACAATAGAGATGAAAAGAGCGAGGGTTAAAGAGTGATAGCAATACATTTAGTGAATTAACCACCAGTGAAAAAGTTTATTTACAGTTTTGATGGTTGGCTCCTCAGGCTAGGCTGAGGCAGAAGGATCACTGGAGCCCAGCATACCTGTAACGTTCAAAGCAGAGGGAATTGTTAGGAGTATGGAGTAAGGACCCGTCCATGTGGGTTTTAGGGGTGCCTTATGCCAGTCTTTTACCCAGACAAAATCTCCTGGCTTATAGGGGTGCACTGGGTTGCTTTCAGGCAGGGGAAATCTTTCCAGCACCCAGTGGTGTAACTGGAATATGGTGGTAGCTAAGAACTATAGCTAGGAATGGATATCTAGATTTCCTATTTCTTTCCTGCCTCCAGGGACACTTACAAGGGGAGGATGTCTACCGCACAGGATTTCATAGGGGAAGAGCTTGATTTCTGCTCGGAGAGAGCATCTTACACAGAGAAGAACCACAGGCAGTACAGAGATCCAGGGCAGTTGGATTTCCTAACAAAATTTACTTAAGATTTGCTTTAGGGTTTGGTTCATGTGCTCAACTTTCCCCAAACTCTGAGGTCTGTAAGCTGTGTGCAAGTTCCATTTGTTTTGTAGGACCCTTACTAGTCCTAGTGAAATTTCAGCCATGAAGGCAGGTCCATTATCTGATCCAATTGAGGTGAGCATTTCAGACCTAGGTAAGATTTCAGTCAGTAGGATTCTTGTTACTTCTCTGGCTTTTTCAGTTCTGGTGGGGTATGCTTCAACTCAGCCTGAGTATGTGCATGCAATGACTAATAGGTATTTATATCCTTTGCCGGGTGGTAGTTCTGAAGTCTATTTCTAGGTCTTCCAAATGGGCTTTGTATTCCTGGTGACTGGGAAGTCCCTTGTTTGGCATTGTTGCGAGTACATGTCTGACATCTCCAGATTACATTTCTGCAAAGCATGGGGAGTCTGGCCATATAGTAATACTGGTTAACTAAGGTTTCTAATGGCATTTTTTCCTTATGGGTGTCTTCATGAAGTTTGTGAACCAGGGGATAGGCCAGGTGGTTTGGGACAGAGGGCCGTCCATCAGGGAGAAGCCACTATCCGTCTGAGCCCTTGGTAATCTTTTCCCTTTTTATCCAGTTTTCTTCTTTCTGGGCATACCTTGGGCACTTGGGCAGGGCTGAGATCATTAAATTTTTGTCAGGAGGGGCCTGAGGGGTCACTGTTATGGCTGCCCATTTGGCCTCCATGTCTGCCCTTTGGTTTACTTTGATTATTGAACTCTTTCCCTTTTGGTGGCCTTCACAGTGAATGACTGCAATGGCTGTAGGATCCCAGACTGCTTCTAGGAGGCATAGGATTTCAGCTTGAGTTTTGATGCTTTTCCTCCCAAGGTAAGGAGTCCTCTTTCTTTATAGAGGGCCCCATGTATATAGAGGGTGGCAAAGGCATACCTTGAGTCTTAGATATTTATCTTCTCTCCTGTGCTTAATTCTAGCACCCCGATTAAAGCCATTAGCACTTCCCATTGAGCTGAGCATCCCATTAGGAGGGCCCTTGATTCTATCACTTCTGTTTCAGTTATGACCGCATATCCCACCAAATGCTTCCCATTTGACAGGAAGCTGCTCCATCAGTGTAGAGGACACAGTCTGGAGAAGTCAAAGGCTGATTTGTGAGATCTGGGTGGCATGCGGAGATCTCTTTTATTTCAATACGTCATGGTCCATGGGTCCTGGTTCGGAAGGTAAGAAAGTGGCTAGATTTAACGTTCTGACAATCTCTTGGCCTTTTGTGGGGGTTTCCACACAGAAGGCCTTGGTAGCAACTCATGCATGGATTGGTGAGCCAATGGTCCCCTCGGTGGTCCATTAGGGCCATGCCTGCATGAGGGACTTTGATATTTAGTGTTGGTCCCATGGTAAGTTTGTCTGCCTCTTTGGCCAAGAGAGCAGCAGCAGCCAGGGCCCGCAGACAGGGTGGCCATCCAGCCGCCATTGTGTCTATCTGTTTGGACAGATAAGCCACAGGCCATTGCCAGGGTCCTATGTTCTGAGTTAGAACTCCCAGAGCCATTCCCTTTTTCTCATGAAGGAAGAGATTAAATTCTTGATTTACATCAGGGAGTCCCAAGGCTGGGGCTAGAGCAAGGTCTTCTTAAGGGTAAGAAAGGCTTCCTGTTGTTGTTGCCCCCATTGGAATGACTCCCCCCCGCCTTGTGGCTTCATAGAGGGGTTTGACTATTAATGAGTAGTAGGGGATTCAGATGTGACAGAATCTGGTGGGCCCCAGAAACTCTTAGATTTGCCTTCGGTCTTCAGGGTTGGAAGGGTCCAAATTGCCTTTTTCTGTTCAGGCCCCAAGGTCCGATGCCCTTTTGAGGTGAGAAACCCTGAGTACTTGACTATTTTCTGGCAGATCTGGGCCTTTTTAAGGGACACCCTGTATCCAGCTTTCTGGAGCAAGTCTAGCAATGTCTCTGTTCCCTTAGTGCAGTCCTCCAAGGTTGCGCTTGCCAGGAGGAGATCATCCACATATTTCAGGAGTGTACACTCGACTTCTGCATTGGGGAAGTGTGCCAGATCTTCTGCTAGGGCCTCTCCAAATATGGTGGGGTGTTCTTGAACCCCTGGGGCAACCGAGTCCAAGTTAATTGCTCCTTTTGGCCAGTGGGGGGTCTTCCCATTCAAAGACAAACATGGGCTGACTTACAGGTGCCGGGCAAATGCAGTAGCGAGCAGTCTTCAGATCCAGACAGGTGTACCATTGGGCCTCTGCAGGTATGAGGCCTAGGAGGGTGTATGTGTTAGGGACCACCAGATGGATGGTTGTTGTGGCTTGGTTGATGGCCCACAGGTCCTGGACAGGTCAGTAATCATTGGTGCCTGGTTTTTTCACAGGCAACAGAGGAGTATTCCATGAAGATTGGCACTTTCTGAGTAGCCCGAACTTTAGTAGTCTTGGAAGGAGAACTTGGTTGCCGATCTTGGCTTCCTGAGATAAGGGATACTGTGGGACTCTTACTGAGTGGGCACTGAGCAGCAGGTCAACTATTACTGATGGATGGTTTACGGCTAGCCCAGGTGGGTTATTCTCAGCCCAGACTCCGGGGAAGCAGGAGCTCCATGTTTCCAGGGTCAGGCTGATGATCGTGGCAGGCTGGGAATGGAGTCTCCATTCTTCCTCTCAGGGAATTGTGACCGACAAAATTAAGGAGGTGTCCTTTGGGGTACCAGCCACATGGGTCCCAGCAGTTCAAGGTGGGTGGGACCATCAACCAAGAAGGTGATCTGGATCCCCAGCTTGGACAGCAAGTCCCTTCCCATCAAGGGTACTAGACATTCTGGGACATACAGGAAATTAGGTTTTACTTGGTGTCCCCCCATGATGCAATTGCGGGTTTCACAAAAAAACATTTGATTTGTAGCCCCCATGATTTTGTTTTTCTTTTTGACATGGGCCCCACTGGTTTGGTTACAGCCAAATGCTCAGCTCCAGTATCCACCATAAAGTCCATTGCTTGGCCCCCAACCTTTATTTTGACCATGGGCTCATGGGCGCCTAAGTTGATTGAGCCCTGTCTGTCAGTCTGAGTCAATGCCGGCTAGCCCAATAAAGCCAGCAGCAGAGAGTTCTGTCTTGTATGGGGCAGTGTTCATTTCTGTTCCTAGATTTTTTTTTCTTCTCTCTGAGGTCTATCAGGGCTGTCCTTTTTCCAATGTCTAAGTTTTTCTTGCAATATGCACACTGATCCCATTGTGAGGGGACATGGGTCCTGGGCTTTGTTTTTGTTTGCTTTGACTTGAATTCAGTTGGTTGGCCTAGGGCTTCAGCAAGGAGAGCTGCCTTTTGCCTCATTCAGCCTTCTTGTCAGCCTCCCTCTTTGCAGTTTGTTCTCGGTTTGTGAAGACCTTGTTGGCTATCTCCAGTAGTTGGGTGCTGTTCATTCCGGCAAACCCTTCCTACTTCTGTAGCTTTCTTTGGATAGCACCCTGTGCTTAGCCCATGAAGGCAGCATTCACTATGCCTTGGTTCTCAAGGGTCTTAGGGTAAAAGGGGGTACATAATCGGAATGCCTCACAAAGTCTCTCATCAAAGTCCCAGGGACTTTCGTCTGACTTTTGGAGTACCTCGGTAGTCTTGGACATATTGATGGACTTCTTAGTTACTGCTTTTAATCCTTCCAGGAGGGTTCATCAATATTTTTCTAGGTTGGTCTTTCTGCCCTCCAAGTTTGGGTTCCAATGCAGATCCTCCTCTGGGAAAGTGCCCCTTACCCAGGTCTCAGGATCTAATAAGTCTCTTGGGGCACATCCTGCCATCCATTTTCAGGCTTCTGTCATTACTCATCCCCACTCCTCAGTATTGAGAAGGGTTAGGAGGAGCTGGCAGCAATCTCCCCGAGTGGGAAGATGAGTCTGACAGACGAACTAAGTTGATTATGGCCTGGGGCTTTTCCAAGTAAGAGCGGGTATGATGTTTCCAATTTACCAAGTCCATGCTAGCAAACAGCTGGTAATAGAAGACAGATTTTCCACCCTGGACATTGTCCTCTTGTGTCACTTGTTGGGGCCCTCTGATCTCATGCAGGAGGATTTGCAGTGCAGACCACTGGCTTGAGGTTGAGCAAAGGCACCTTCCCATTTGGTCCAGCTCTGCAGGCGGTGGGGGGGACAAAGATGGCAGTGGTGTGCCTGGTGGAGGGGAGGGTTCTGATATTGCTGATGACAAAGAGGGGAACTCTGGTATTAGTGGTGTGATATAGGGGGCTGGTAGCAACAAAGGCTCGTCATCTGGGTCTCCCTGGATGACTGGTGGACTTTTGGCTTGGTCTCACTTTTGATCTTTTGGTTGAAGTGGAGTCTTGGCTAGGAGAATTCTACTGTGTCCCTGCCTGGCAGCACAAAACCTTATCCAAGGGGGTTGAGCTAATGCAATCTGTAGCCAGGAATCTTTATATGGGAACTGATCTGGGTGGCCCAGCTTCCTAGTTACCACCCAGTACACAGTCTTTATCTTGATTACATCCAGAGTTCCCTCTGGAGGCCAGTTCTTGGTAACATTGGCCACTCTATCATGCAGAGAGTTTTCAGTTTTCTTTGAGACATGTTAGTACCATAGTCTCTTACATAACCTTTCCTGAAATCTGATCATACAGTCTAAGACAATGGGTTTCCTTGTAGATCCTAGATGTTAGGCCTTTTGATCAGATATACAGTTGGCAAATATTTTTTCCCCTTCTTTGGGCTGTCTCCCTGCTCTCTTAATGGTTTCCTTTGCTTTGCAGAAGCTTGTTAGTTTGATAAGATTCCACTTGTCAATCTTATTTCTTAAGGCATGGCGTCCAGTTCTTAAATGCCTTCTCTGACCTTGGGGAGTTGGGCTGGACTCACCTGGAGCTGGAGGCCTGGAGTTGCTGGGGTCCACAGACAGCTCTGCAGAGATGTTGCTGAGGGGCTCGAGCACCTTCCCCATGGGGGCAACCGGGCAGGGCTGTGCTCTCGGTTGCCTCCCTGTGGGTGAAGGTGGCCAGACGTGAGCCCAGGCCTCAGAGGAGCTGAACCTACCTGTGCTCGGAGCAAGGGTCTCCTGTGAACCCGCTGGTTTGGGCCATGGACTTCTCTAGTCTGCTTAGTCACTTCTAAAACAGGAAGAAGAGTGGGCAGGGCTGGTGACTTCTGAGAGCCAGGCCTTTTCCCAAGCTCTGAGGCTCTGGGCTCTCAACCCCTCACCCACCCCCACAACCCCTGGGGTCCTGTCTCTCTGTCAGCTTTGCTGGATTTCTGTCATTCTGGATTTGTCTTTGAGTCTTTAGGAATCTCCAGTTTTAAAAAGTCACTTTACAACACACTGAAACGTCAATACTAGTTTGCTCTAATTGTCAGTACATTTTTTTCAACCTGCCATAATTTGGAATTCTTTTTTTTTTTTTTGAGTTGGAGTCTCACTCTGTCGTCCAGACTGGAGTGCAGTGGCCGCTACCGGCCACCACAGCCTTGACCTGCTGGTCTCCGGCAATCCTTCTGCCTCAGCCTTCTGAGTAGCCGGAATTACAGGCATGCGCTACCACGCCCGGCTGATTTTTTCATTTATTGTAGAGATGAGGTCTCACTGCCCAGGCGGGTCTCGAACCCGTGGGCTCAGGCAATCCACTCACCTCAGCCTCCCAAAGGCTGAGCCACCGAGCCCAGCTAATTTGGAATTCTTTAAAAAAAAAAAAAGGTTGTCAAAAGACAGCCAATTACAAGTGTTGACAAGGATGTTGAGAAATTTTTCATATACTGCTCTTGGGAATGTGAGATGATCCAGCAACTTTAGAAAACAGTTTGGCAGCTTTTCTGAAATCCAGACAATAATTCACCACATGACCAGCAATTCTACTGTGTAGTTACCCAGGAAAAATAAAAACATATCCTAGCTGGGTGTGGTGGCTCATGCCTGTAATTCCAGCTATTTGGGAGGCCAAGGCAGGAGGACTGCTTGAGCCTCAGAGCTGGAAATCAGCCTATGCAACACAGCAAGACCCTATCTCTACTACATATATAATATATATCTAAGACGTAATAAATATATAAATCTCCACACAGAGACTTGTATAAGAATGCTCAAAGCAGCTTTATTCATAAAAACCAGGAACTGGAAACAATCTGGATGTCCATCAATAGATGAAGGATAAACATGTGGTCTGTCCGTACCAAGGAATATGACTTGATTGTGATATAGAAAGAAGCTCTGACCAGTACTAGGTCATGGCTAGACCTGGAAAACACCATACAGGGTGAAAGAAGCCACATGCAAGTGGATACCTACTGTATGACTCCATTTACAGGAAGTGTCCAAAACAGAACGGGTAAATCCATAGCCACATACAACAGATGAGTGGTGGCACTGGGGAGGGGGTCGGTGGCGACAGGAGTGATTGGTAACAGGCACAATATGTTTGGGGGGTGTGTGACAAAAATGTTCTGAAACTAGATTGTGGTGATGGCAGCAAAACTCAGTAAATTTATCACAAATCTCTGAACAACACTTAAAACAGATAAATTGTGTCATGTGCAAGTTTCCCCACAATGAGGGTGTTTTTGGAGCATCGTTGACCCCCTGACTGCTTACTTTGGGACAGCCAGCTCCTTCTGTGGGTCCCACACTAGAGGGCTCACCACCCACCGAAGGACCACAGAGCAGGATGGGCTCGGGGACTCTAGTGATCCTCCAGGGCTACTGGAGAAGGAGCCATCTTTTTGAGAGCCAGGAAACAGACTCAGGTTCTTCCACAATAAATTTTGGAACAAGGATCACCCAGAGGAAAATGTTAATGAGTCTCCTTGAGAGGAAGTAATTAAAGTCCAAATGCCATCCACGCAGCTTCAAGAAAGCTCCCCCAGGAACTGATGTTTAGGCCAGGAGACTTCCATTGCTGCAAACACACACGTCCAGAGGAGAGACCAGACAGAGTCCAGCACTGTGGTCCCTCTGGATTGGACCATATTGAAATCACATCACACTGGAACCACCGAGGCGGTGGGTGGCTTTAAAGGGGCACACTTTGAAGGCATAACAATGCAGCGGGGATAGAAGAACACAGTCGTGGGCCCTCTCTCTCCACTCCCTCTTTTCTGGCCCACCTCCGAATTTCCAGGACAGAACAGCCACCCCTACGGTGGACACAGGTGTGCACAGCCAGCACGGGTGGTAGGGTCTTGGTGGAATATGCCAGGGTGACTGAGCAGGGGTCTGGACTCAGGGACAGCACTCCAGGCAGAGGCAATAGGTCCTCTGTACGAATCCACCCGCCAACGTGGCATTGGCCAGTGTCAGGATGGCTCCTGTTGGGAGTGATTTCCCAGTGGCAAGGTCTGCAACTTCCCCAGGGACCAGCGCCCGGTCCCAGATTGCCAAGCCAGACACCCTCCCCACGAAGGCCTCAGAGCTGTCGAACCCACCCCCCACACTATCTTGCTCCTGGCCCAGCACCAGGGATCCCCCAGGAGGGATCTCATAGCCCTCCCTGAAGTGGGAACCGGTGGCCAAGAGCCTGCGGTCCACGTAGAGCCAGTACCTGCCCTGGACAGACATCCAGATGACACAGATGTGGTGCCAGCGATTGTCCAGCAGTGGATACAGGGGCAGCACCCTGAAGTCCGGGTCTCCAATCACAAAGTGGACGGAGCCTGGTGACATGGAATCCCAGCCATGCAGCACTAGCTTGTTGTCATTGTCCTCTGTGGCATAGGAGAGGAGGGTGCCCAGGCGGCCAGAATCCGTGCGCACCCAACTACAGATGGACAGGGCTCGCAGGGTCGTGAGGAAGCTCGGACTGAGGAAGACCACGTTCTCGATAGAGGCATTCGGGAAAATGAGCACGGGACCCCCGATGCCAACTGGAAACAGAGGGAGGGAGAGTTGGCCCTGGGCCATGAGGCCATGCAGAAGCATCCAAAAACATCCATGCTGCAGGCTCTAGCCCTCGAACAGGAGGGACTAGCCTCACATTCCCCCTGCCCACCCTTCGCCGAGCACCAAATCCAGGCAGATGCTGCCGAGGGCTCCCTGGTGGCATCTCGTTCATCTTCATGATGTGATTGTCCCATTTCACAGACAAGAGGATAGAGGACGAGGGTCCTACTAGGGAGGGTTTGGGTCCCACTGGAAGCCAGGGCTGTACCTGCACAGTTGAGCCAGAACTCCTCGTTGCCGGGGAGTCCCGGCAAGAGTCTCCTGTCACTGCCCCGAGACAGCGTTATGCAGTTAGCAACTTACAATAGCACAGGTCTGTTATCTTACGTTTCTGGAGGTCACAGTCCAACCCGGGGCTCATGGGTCTCACATCCAGATGTGGGCAGGACTGGTTACCTCTAGCGGCACCAGGGGAGAAGCCGTCTTCTACCTTTCTAGTTTCTAGGGGTGCCTGTGTCTGTCAGCTCGTGTCCCCTTCCTTGCAACCCTACAACCTCCACATTCAGCATCAAGTGTCCTTCTCTGACCGTCCCTCCTACCTCCCCCTCATAAGGACCTGGTGATGGCACTGGTCACGCCAGATAGCCCAGCATCCTGGCCCCATCTTCAGGTCCTAACTCAATCCTTCTGCAGTATCCCTTTGCCCATGTAAGATACATAGGTGCCAGACTTCCTGGGGACCTGCAGACAGGCTGTTCCTAGCATGAGTAACAGGGCCAGACCAGTCCCTCCCTGTGGAATGGGAAGGGTGAGAAGTCTTTAGGAGGGGCTGGCCTAAGGGACCAAAAGAGAAACCTGGCCATCCAAAGGGGCTGTGGTACTTACTCTCTCCTCGTTCCTGACCCCGTGGGGCTGTGGCCTCCTGCGTCCCCTGCAGACAGGCACAGGCAGTGTCCTGAGAGGGGCTCCTGTGTTCAGCAGGAGCTCTGAGCACCTGCCCACCCCCCTGGTGCATCAGACATCGTGGGCTTGGCCAATCAGACTGGGCCAGGGTTGTGGCTGGGGCCATGGTCGGCCCCACAGCTGTGGTGCCAAGCTTGGTGATCTGCAGCTGCTGCTCGAGAGTGGCCAGCCTGGTGGCCTGGCTGTGGGCGAGGTGTGTCAGGCGATTCAGTGTGTCCCACAGGGCTTCCTGCCCAATCTTGCTCTCTTGAGCCTGCTGCTTGCTCTTCTCACTCAGGGCCAGGTCCAAGGACTGCAGCCTGGCTTCCACCTTCCGGCTTCTGTGCTGGGTCTTCCTCATCCAAGTTTTGAGGTCTGCCAGCTGCCCCTGCATGGCCGCCTGGGACCGGTTGATGGCCAGGGCCATGGCCTGGTTCTCTTTCACCAGACTCTGGAACTGGTAGTCCATGTCATAGGACATGTTGAAATGTCTGGCAATGTTCTGCAGGTGCGTCAAGGTCATCTCTTGGAATCTCCGAATCTGCAAACAGAACACACAGCAATTGCAGTGCAGGGAGCAGCGAGAGAAAGCTTCTCCTCCTACTGCTGGGGTGCCCGCTGCTGTCTGACCCAGGAGACACCTCACATCTTTCCACCAGTCTGACCTTCATCAGGGCTTTGAGACGTGGCCACGACCAGCTCCACCCAGCCAGGCACAGGGAGGCTGGTGGCTGACCCTAGGTCTGGAGCTGCACCATGTGGGGTGTGGATTCCAGGTCTGTAGCCCAGACTCTGATCCCTGCCCCAGGCCCTGATGACACCGGCCAGTCACTTCACTGTGATCCCAGGTCCCGCCTGTGAGTAGGGGGCCGGCAAGGTGGCCTCATGCGTGCTCTATGGAAACTGGAAGGGATGTGTTCAGTTCAAACACAAACAGGGCACTCAGGAACCATCCACAGACCTCACACAGGAGTCTGGGAGCGGGCCACACCCTCCATGACCTAACATCTCCCACACCTGGCAACATAGCTCAGCCTCAGCACCACAGCACCTGCAGCTGTGCTCCTCAGGCCATTCAGGTCCCCTTCCAGCCTCTGCCCCACCCGGTCCCCAAACGTCGTCTGGCTGACCTTCAGGGCAGAGCCCAGCAAACCTGGCAGTTGGTTTCCAACTACAGGAGAAAATAACATTAGCCGACTCCACGTCTGTGTCTACCAAAGACCAATATTTACGGTTTCCGTAACATCTGTCCTCTCTGTCTGTCACCTGTTTTAAAAACCAACTACCCCAAGTCGCGGGTGTACTTGCCTGCTCTTCCAGTCTATGGAGCCTCTCAAAATACGGTCTTCTTGGCCCTGTTAAGGCAGCTTTCTGCAATAAAACCCCATGTAAATATATAGACACAAAAATAAGGAACAAAGGCAGGGTCTTCCTCCCCAGGCAACCCATCCTGAGAGTCAGGGGGCCCAGCAGTCTCCTGTCATACAGAGAAGCTATCAAGGTGGAGTCAGCTCATGCCACACTCCCCAGCCCTCCAGTCAAGTGGTTTCCCTTATTCAGCCCTGGCTGGACATCAGGCACTTCCTGCCCCCTTAGTCCCAGGCATCTGCCTTCAGGCTCATGGGCTCTCAGAACTGAACGTTCCCAAGGAAACAAGATCAAAACAGACGCAAATAGTTTCTCTGGAGAATCATTCTGCTAGGTTTAAGCTGTTGTCTGGTCAGTTCAGAGGGGGATGTGGGTGATGGCTTTAACAGGAGGACATGGACGATATTCCCAAGAAGCCCCAACAGGACAGGGAACATGGCTGGGCCTGGGAGGTCAGTGGGCATCCAGCCAGGTTTGCATGGGCATCCAGCATCCAGGCCAGGCACAGTTTCATCCTGGGAGGCCCCATCTCTCTGTGTCTCAGCAAGGCAATGGAAATGTGATTGGGAACAACCTGAATTCATTTGGGGGCACAGGAGATAGAGTGCATTGAATGACACCTCCCCAAAGACATGTCTAAGTCCTAACCCCAAGACCTATGACCGTGGCCTACGTGGAAAAGGGTCTTTGCCGATGCAATGGAGGATTTTGAGATGAGGCCCGGAATATCCAGCTGGGCCCTCAATCAAATGACGAGTGTCCTTATAAGAGACAGGACAGACACCAAGAGGCAGGCCGTATGGAGACAGAGGTAGAGAGTGGGGGATGCCACAGCCAGGAGCACCAGAGTCCCTGAGGTAGGAAGAGGAAGAGTACAACCCTCTCCAGGTCTTCAGGGACAGTGATGCCTTGGTTTCAGACTTCTGGCACCCAGAACTGTGATAGGGTGCATGTCTGTTGTTTGAGCAAACCAGCTTGTGGTCATAAGATAGTCCCTGATGGTGTCCCCAACAGGGGCCTCCACCATTCCCAAGATGGCACAAGACCAGAGGACACCAGGCCCCAAGGTTCAGTAGGTCATGTCAGAAGACCACAGACATGGAGAAGATGCTAACAGCATCCAGAGAGAGGAGTCAGGTCACCTGGACAGGACTGAGACTTTCCCGTGAGACAAGCTGGCCATCTCAACAGCAACATGGGGTACCAGAACACAGGAGCAGACCTGGCAATGTTTGCTTGAGAATGCTTTCTACCTGAGACTGTGTGTCTAGCTCAAGGGAGAATCCATCAGGAGCAAGGAATGAAGACGTTTTCCGATATGCAAAGGCTTAGGGAAAATTATCTTCCATGCCACACCCTCCTTTTTTGAGTCAGGGTCTCACTCTGTCACCCAGGCTAGAGTGCAATGGCACAAGCATGGCTCTCCACAGCTTCCATCCCCTGGGCTCAAGCAATCCTCCTGCCTTAGCCTCCTGAGTTGCTGGAACTGCAGGTGCTCAACATCACACCCAGCTACATTTTTTTCTTTTCTTTTCTTTTTTGTAGAGACGCGGTCTTGCTCTGTGACCCAGGTTGATCTGGAACTCCTGGGATCAAGCTATCCTCCTGCCTTACTGTGCCTGGTGTGTACCCCCTTTACTGGGACATGATTGGATGCTGGTCTTCAGTGAAACGTGGGTTAAAGGAGTGAAGCTGCCATGGTCACTGGAAGCGGCAGACTGGAAGAGTTCCTGGGATGACGGGACCCCTGGAGCAGTCCAGAGAGGTACCCCCTGGCATCCTAGCTCCCCAACACCCCCCATCAGCTCTGCCTCCTGAGAAACACCCTGAGTTCAACCGCTTCTCAGCACCCTCCTCTTTCCCAAGCCCAGGTTTTCTCGGTCACCCAGGGTTGCCCCCTACCTCTCAAGTGCACCTAGCGTGAACCTTCCACACGAAGGGTAGATCCTGACACCCACTCCCTCAAAGCCTCCAGGAGCTGACCACTGCTGAGTCAAACCTGCAGTCCTTGCCAGGCCTTCTGTGGCCGGCCCATGGCCTCTCTTCCTCCAGGCCTCACCCCTCCACTGCCTCCTTCAGCTCCACGACCCTGGCGACCGTTGTGCCTCCTCGTCCATACTGCAGGTTTCCTCCGCCCATTAGAGTTTTCCCTGAAGTGTGGCCACAGTGAGGGCTGCTCCAGTGTCGGCCAGAGCTCTCCCTGTACCTCAGTGGCACTCCCCACCCTCTCTCATTTTCTTGCCCTGCCTGTTTTTTCTCCCCATGACTTGTCACCTGGCGTGTTATACATTTTCTTTATTGACCCTGATGTGTGAGCAGAAGCAGTTGACTTCCTTGGCTGCCCGGAAAGAGAGCTTGCTCGCCAAGTAGACGTGTAGTGAAGGCTTGCTGAGCGTATAAACGTTTCCCAGATGTTCCCACACTGTCCCTGCTGAAATGGCCTCTCCTTAGCTGGTCCTCCCCGGTCGCCCTTCCATCAAAGGTGAAGCCACCCACTTTCAGGGCGGGTACAGAATGCTCTGCAGGATGCAATGTTCCCTGTCCGTGCTGTGCAGTGTGGTGCCCACTAGCCACAGGTGAGCCCAAGCCCTTGACATGTGGCTAGTGCACCAAGGAACTGGACCTTTAAATTTCAGTTAATGCATCGCCCCGTGAGATCAGTGGTCCGTGCTGGACACACAGTTCTCATTCCAGGACCCCACCTCATTTACACACTGCATTCATTCACATCTAAAGTGTTTCCAACAGTTCTTATGCCTTCTTGTTTCCCACGCGTTTCCCTCACAGGCGTTCTGGAGAGAATGTGGGTTCCGCGGCGGAGGGAGGGGGTGGCTGACATCACTCCAGGGGAATCAGAAACCAGAGGCAAGAAATAGAGAGACAAGGGTCAGCCCTTAACCACAGTGACCCGGCTCCCCACCTTGCGGGTAAACGCGGCCCCGCCTCGCCCCTCAGGCCCCGCCCCCACACGCGCCCCGCCTTGCAGACTCCGCCCACATACTCGGCCCCGCCTCGTCCCCATGCCCCGCCCACACGCCCGGCCCCGCCCCTCAGGTCCTGCCACCCCCGCGGGCCCGCCCCCGTCCAGGCGCAGGCGCAGGCGCAGGCGCAGATGCTTGGCGTCCTCTGCAGAGTCGACGCTAGCGGCCTTCGGGGTCCCGCCCCAAAGACTCCGGAAAGCCCGCGGAGGCGCCGTTCGCTCCCGGGAACTCTTGTTTAGGGCCGCGCGGCTGGGATGCGACCGAGCTTGTATCGTGGCCGCAGCGGCCTTGGCGAATCGGCAGTGGGCGGTGCCTGAGCGCGCCTTGGCCACTCGGGAGCCGGGGCAGCCGGGTTGGGGTAGGATCCGGATCCAGGTCCGGGTCGGTTGGGTTCGGGTCGGGCCAAGGTCCAGGTCAGGTCAGGGTCCTGGGTTGGGGTCGGGTCCCCCGGCTACCCGCCGGGTGGGGGCTTGGGCTCGGGATCCAGGCCTTGGTGCTCCGCGGCGACAGAACACGCGGTCCTGGGGAAGGGAGTCGGTCTCGCAGGGCCCTGAACCCGTGCTCCCCTTACACGGTCTGAATTCTGAGAGGCAAATGGACCGGCCACGCGAGCCATAGTCGCTGCTTAGGGAGCCGGGAGCGCCGACCGCGGCCTGACCGAGGTTTCCGGTGGGCGCTGCTGACACTTGGTTTGGAGGGTCGTGGGCGCTGCCCTGCGCACAGCGGGATGTTTCTACCATCCCTGGTCGCCACCGCCCACTCGTGCCAAGTGCATCCCAGTTGTGACAACTGAGAATGTCCCCGGGGAGCACAAGCCCTGCTGTGAGGGGTAGTGTGGAGTCCTTACGCTGAGAAATGGACCTTGGGTGAAAACAGCATGAGGTGGGTGGACAGGAAGGAGCTGAGGACAGTATTGAATGCTACCAAGGTGGAGGGACTTGGGTCCCCGGGGAGACCACTGCGCAGGGGCCAGGGTGGAGGTCGTGAGGGAGTGTGTGAAAAAATGCTTCTTCACCCCCAGGTCAAGTCCTTGTTGATGCCACAGGCTTCTGTGCTGCCCTGTGGCCCCAGGCTGTTCTGCAGGATGGACCTGGTGCCCTCGGTGGTCCGACTTGAGGTCCAGGAAGCCATTCACACTGTTTCATCTTCCAAGGATGGGGGCCATATCCTCTCCACCCTGGGCTCCCTGAAGCGCTATCTGGGTGAGATGGAGAATGCAGCCCCGCTGGGGGAGAGGGAGGAGTTTACCACGGGGCACTTCGCCGCCTTCCTCAGATGTCTTGCCAGCAAGCTGAGCCCAGACTGGCTGGAGCTGGTGCCTGACGGCCGGCTGGAGGAACTGTGGGGCAGCTTCTTCCTGGAGGGCCCAGCCGACCAAGCCTTCCTGGTGCTGATGGAGTCCATTGAGGGCATTGCTGGGTGAGTGTCAGGGTCTCATTGGGTGAGGGCAGCCTCAGAGGCCTGAGGATGGCCCTCAGGCCCGGGAACCAGCCAGTCCTCTTGTGGACTTGTGGGCTCAGCACCAGCTTCTGAGAACAGCACCTGCACATGGAATCCCAGATGTGAACAGTGGCTTCCGTTCCTCTCCCCTGCAGGGGAAAACCCTTGCCCCTCCCTCTCCTTCCATGTGGGAGGAGGATGCGGGAAGTGTGCACATCCCAGGCGGCAGAGATAGCCCGCCAGCTCCACGCTGAGCCTCTGCTGCCCCACCCTGCATGGGTGGGCAATTGGCACCCGCCATCCTCCTGTACCCTCCACCCTAAGCATGCTGGGGTTTCTTGTGACTGGAAGGAGGCACTGAGGAGGGGTCGGGGCTCTGCCCTCCTGTCGTCCAGCCCCAGCTTCCGTCTGATGAAGATGGCGCGGCTGCTGGCACAGTTCCTGAGGGAGGGCCGGCTGGCAGCACTGATGGAGGGGCAGTGTTGGCGGCAGAGGCAGCCCGGCTTCCCCCAGCTCTGGGAAACGCTGCTCAGCAGGGTGGTGGGCTTGCCCGATCAGCTGGGCAACCGTCTGCAGCGGGAGAATCTGGACGAGTTCTTTCCCCAGAACTACTTCTCTCTGCTCGGCGAGGAGGTCGTCCGGGTGCTGCAGGCGGTCGTGGACTCTCTCCGAGGTGAGTGTCCCTCTTCTACCTTTCGTCTCAGGCTGTCATCCCCTCCCTGTCCAGTGTCTCCCAGCCTCCATTCAGATGACATCCCCTGGTTTGGACAGTAGTGAGTCGCACACACACCGAAGCATTGTCCTTCTTGGCTTTTGACCTTGAGAGGTGGGGCTGACTTTGATCCCTTTAGCTCTGGGCTGGACTTTCTGTGAAGTCGTTGGGAGAGGGCCTGTGTGAGCAGGGAGGTCCTGTGGGCTCTGAGGCAGAAGGGCCGGGCCCGCCAGCTCAGGCCCATCCTGTAGCCGTGGCCACTGCTTGCATTGGGGCCGCCCTGTGCGGGCCAGTGAGGTGGAGAGGCTCAGGGCTCTGGTGTGGAGGCAGGCGTGATGGCCGACTGGGACTCTCCCCAGGCGCGGGCACTGTGGGAAAAGGCGGGTTAGTTCTGTCCTCCCTGGAGCACAAGCACGCCAGCCTGCCCAAGTGTGCCTTTCAGGCGTGAGGAGCGACCCAGGCTGGGACCATGCGCGTCCTCGTGGGAGTAGGCTGCGGGCCACAGAGCAGCCGGGCATCCGCCTCTCCTACAGCGTGGCCCCCTCCTTCTCGGACCTTTCCTGGGCTCCGAGAGATGCTCCCCTACAGCGCACAGCCCTTGCCTGCCTCCCTTCCACCTGCTTCCGTGTGCTCCCGCCTTGCTCCCAGCACCCTGGAGGCCCTCGGGTCCCATCCCGCAGTGTCCTCCTGGGAGCGCATGAGGAAGCGGGTCCCCTGGCACAGCCCCACGTGGCCAAGCCCTGGACCTTACCCAGGTTCCCGTGGCAGCCTCCAGCCCCTCGTCTGCCGAGCATGGCTCCAGGCCCGGAGCTGCCATTCTGCTGGCTGAGGCCTCGAGGAGGTTCCAGCATGCGCAGCATCCCCGGGGACATGTCTCCTCACACTTAGGCTGCCTGGGGTTCATCCTTGCCTGACCTCGCAAGCCCCCCTGTCCCCCCACATTGCCTGTGTCAAAGCTCGTGCCTACTGTTGGCCCCAACCCCAACGTCCCAGCTCAACCAGGGGCTGGTGCTGCTCGCCCACTTCCTGTTCTCGGTGTCACCTCAGGGCCCACTCCTCGCCGAGGGCTCAAATAAGACAAGGGGACCTGGAGGTCAGCACGGGGACCTGGGTGAGGCCAGGCTTTGGCCACATGGGGCCGGACAGGACACGAGGGGGCCAGCTTCCTCCTGCGCTCCAGGAAGAACACTGTGGTGTGGGGCACCGGAGATGTGGGTCGTGTGCCTGACTTGGGGCCCAGGTCTGCCCCGTGGGGCTGAGCCCCCGGACGTCTCTTCCTCGTTGGCCCAACTTCCTCGGATCGTGGTGGTGGTGGAGTGAATGTGTACGAAGCTTTTTAAATGGTCATTACTGGCGCTTCAAGTTAAAGGTGGCCCCAGGAGACTAGTGGGAGTCAGGCTGGCTTGCGCTTGCTGCTTTGAGGGGACTGTGTCTTTGCAGCATGTTGTCTGCCTGCCCAAGGCCCAGCCCTCTCCACGTAGGTGTTCTGTGACGCCCTCCCACCACCCTCCTTTAAAATTAGCCTTCCCCTTCCCTTCTGCCCAGGTGGCTTGGACTGCTCTGTGTCCTTTGTGTCTCAAGTCTTAGGGAAAGCCTGTGTCCATGGGAGACAGCGTGAGTACAGCTCCCCACCCTGTCCCACGTAGACTGCTTGGAAGGTCACGCATCCCACCCACCCTTGCCTGTGGGGCTCCCTCCCCTGGTCCTGGGGTCTGGGACTTGGCTGCACCGCCTGGGTGCACGCAGGACTTTCCACATTGGACCCCACGGGCCCCCCAACTGCTCTGGCGAGTGCAAATCCCAAGGTCCTGGGCCTCTGTGTCCCTCAGGGGAGATCCTGGGTGTGCTGGTGCCCCAGCTGACCACACTCACTCAGGGCAGCTGCCTCTGGCAGCGGGTCTGCTGGCGCCTGGTGGAGCAAGTGCCGGACCGGGCCATGGAGGCTGTGCTGACAGGCCTCGTGGAGGCCGCTCCCGGGTAAGAGCCACACACTCTGCTGACGCTTCTCTCCTGGGGTGAAGGCTGGGCTCCCCCAGGATGCCATTCCTCTGTACCCTGCCACGGCCCTGCATTAGTGCCATGGGGTATGAGTGGCAGCCCCCCTTGTCCAATCCCCCTAGAGGTCCTGTTTCATGGCTGTGTATGGTGACTGCCGGCATCATTTCTGATGGGGCCTCCCAGCTGGTCCTGGAGCCGCCATATCTGCCGAACCAGCTCTAGCCCACCGGGTCCCCCACAACCACATGCTGACCAGAGCTGACACGGGTACCCTGTGCCAAGGCTGTGGCTCTCTTCTTGTGAAAGTAGCATGGACACTGTAAAAAGCTCAAACTGGCCAGGGTGTGTGGAGAGGGCCCCATGGGCCTCCAACAGTTGCAGCGCAGGGCCCGCCCGTCTCTTTGCGCAGCCTCCTGGCTCGCCAGGGCACCCCAGTCTGCGGCTGCGACACGGGGTTGTCACCACAACTCTCTGCTCACATCTTTGTGTACCTGTGAGGGGAACCTGTGGGACGCACACCCAGAAGCAGGGTTGCTGGGCCACTCAGTCTTCACAGGCCTTACCAACAATGCCTTCCAACAGACGTCTCCCTGTCACTTGGGGATGGGCCTGTCTCTCCACCCAGATTCCCTCTATGTTTGACTTTGCATTCTTGATTCTGGGTGAGGGTGTATGTGTGTTTGAGGCATTTGTATTTTTCCCCATGTGAATTATTTAATCATTTTATGTCCTTTAGTAGTTTTTTTTAAAAGAGGACTTCATTCTGTTGCCTAGGCTAGAGTGCAGTGGTGTGGTCATAACTCACTGCAGACTTGAGCTTCTGGGCTCAAGTGATCCTCTTGCCTCAGCCTCCCGAGTAGCTGAGACTTAAGGCATGTGCCGACACGTCTGGCCATTTTTTAATTTTTTCTTTTGTAGAGCTGGGGAGTCTTGCTGTGTTGCCCAGACTGGTCTTGAATTCCTGGCATCAAGTGATCCTTCTGCCTTGGTCTCCCAAATCTTTTTTTTTTTTTAACTTTTATGTCTTTATGTGAAATTGTAAGTGGCGAGTGAGGGAGAAATCCAGCCACATCTCTTTCCGCACTTGTGGATAAGAGCTTCATCAACCTCTTTTTAAAGACTAGCATCCTGTCACTTACTGGAGGAAGCAGGTGTTTTAGTCTAGACCAGGGATCTGCAAATTACTTGGGCTGAATTTGGCCCACAATGTATGTCTGGAAACAGTACAACTGTCACACAGCTACGCTCACTCATTTACATATCTGCCCGGGGCTGCTCTTGGCTGCAAAGGCAGAGTGGAGTGGTGCTCTGGAGATCGCTTGGCCCAGAAACCCAAACACGGCTTCCAGGCCTGACACAACCAAGGTCTCCCACTCTGCTCAAGGTGAGGCACCACCCTTGTCAGCAAAGGGGGCATACTCTCTGGACCTCTCATTTCTAGCCAGCTTTCTGTGCTTAGGCCTGGAGTGGGAGAATCAAGACTCAACTCACTGTCTAAGGACGAACCCAGAGGCTCCCAGCTGGCTATTACCAGGCCAGGATGGAGCCCAGATCCGTGGTGCTGGAGCTCACTTGTTTCCCTGCCTCCCCACCTCTGAGGCAGGGCTGTGACTCTGGCCCCTCCTGACTCTGCCTCGCAGGCCCGAAGTCCTGTCACGACTGTTGGGAAACTTGGTGGTGAAGAACAAGAAAGCCCACTTTGTGATGACCCGGAAGCTTCTGTTCTTACAGTACCAACACCCGGTGAGTGCCGGGTGAGGGTGCGGGCTACAGGCCGCAGGCTGCCCCGGGCACGGGAAGGATGACGGCAACCACGAAGGGAGAGCACTAGCCTGCTGCGGGAAACGTGGCCGTGACTTGGCGGCAGCCTGCAGGCAGCATCAAGGCATCAACACAGCGGTGGGTGTGTCCCTGCCCATTGATGGGCCCTGCTGAGACCCAGCATGAGTGAGTGCTTCTCATCCCCTTGGTCCTCTCACCCCCCAGAAGCTGCCCTCGCCGGCACCATTCTGTGCACGAGTTTGGGGGGGGCAGGTCAGGACACAGAGGCCGTTTGCCTCCTGGACTTGTGACTGCCGCTGTCCCTGTGACCGGGAGCCAGGCTCTGACTCTAGGGATAGCTGGTGTCTCAGGCTGCAAAGGATGAGCAGCAGAGGTGGGCATCCTGGCCAGCTGGAGTCGGGGGTGGACCCAGGGTTGATGGCATCCTGGACACGTCTTTCCATTCAGCAAATGCTTGCTGGGAGCCCAGTAAGAGCCAAGCTCTTTCTAGGGGCTGGACACCCAGCCATGGACAGGAGAGTCACTGCCTCTCCTCATGGAGTGTCATTACAGGGAGGGAGGCAGATGCCACCACACAAGCCACAGTGTGACATCAGGAGCCAGCAGGGCCCAGAAGACAGAGGGGGTCCTGTGGGGGGTTGGCAAGGACACTCGAAGGAGGGGGCGTGGCAGGGCCTGGCTGAGGTGTGGGTGGGCAGGCGGCCTCTGAGCACCGGGCCAATCTGCCTGACCGGCCTGTGTTGGCGGCGGGCTGGCATGTGGCTGCTATGAGCAGGTGGGCAGGGAGGAGGCGAGAGCGAGGCGTTGAGGGGGCCTTCAGGGTTTCAGCAGAGGCAGCAGACCCCGCTGTGTCCCTGAGATGCAGACTGGCTCCTGTGCAGGGGACAGAAGGTGTGGGGCCAGGGTGGGAATAGACTCACTCCCACCTGGCCACAGGAGTGGACCTGAGGAAAGAACGGCAGGTTGTTCTGTAGAGCACTGGAGTCCTTGAGCCTGGCCGAGTTGAGTCTTTCAAGCCCCCTGGACACTGAACAGCCCACAAGACAAGGCCACAGAGCAAGGCCTGCCAGTGCCAGGGGGAGGCCTGGCGGTCGTACACCTGCAGGAAGTCAGCAGCACAAGTGAGTGACGTGACAGTTTTACAACACGCTCTTAAATAAAGTAACACAAGGAGCAGAGAGGAAATCACAGTGGGAGAACTTGCAGTGGAACGCAGTGAAAGTTGCACACACAGACTGTGGGAGGCAGCCAAGCCGTGGGAGCGGAGGAGGGCTGTCTCGCTTCTCCCCTTAAAAACGCTAGCGCGTGAAGTAGAAGAAGGCAGAGTGTGGTGAGGCCAGGGACGGATCTAGGGGCTGCATCGGAAGAAGGAACCAGAGAAGACAACAAGAAAGCCTCATGAGCACGGAGTCCTGAGTAGAACCAGAGCCTGGCTCCCGGTCACGGGGACGGCGGCAGTCACAAGTCCAGGCACACCAGTAGTCTCAGCTACTCAGAGGCTGAGGCGGGAGGACTACTTGAGGCCAGGGGTTCAAGACCAGCTTGGGCAACACAGTGAGATCCTGTCAATAATAATAATAATACACACTAGGGTGTGGAGAATCAGAAGCAGGTTAAGAAGACCCAAGTCATGGTGCTGAGTGTGGCTTCTGCCACGAGAGGGACCCCGCCAACCTGAAAGGCTATGAATGACTTTGTGGTCATCAGTGGGAGAGTGTGTATGAAATGGAAGCTTTCCTCAGAAAAGTTTTGTGCCCACACTGACGTGCCCAGACCTAGGGCCTGAGAAACCTCAGCACTTGGGTTTTTGGGACTCTGCAGCTTCCCAGCGGGTCCCCACTGGCCAGGAGGTGGGAGCAGCCCCACTTCACCATCTCCTGTGTCAGCCCAGACCCGTTCCCAGTCCTGGGTTTGCAGCATAGCACCTGGTCTCTGCGTGGTCGGTAGTATGCCGGTTCCTGTTGCAGGTATCCATGCTGCAGAGCCTGCTGGGCCACCTGGCCATGGACAGCCAGCGGCGCCCGCTCCTCGTGCAGGTAAGCGCCCTCTTTCCTGTGCCTGCAGGGTCCCAGAAGAAGCGTGTGTGGGGCCCTCCCTTTGGTGGGAGGGGCAGGGCAGGGCCAGCTCAGCTTGTACTGGAAGCTCCCTGGGGACCGGGGGCCGAGGACAGCCTAGCACTGAGGCCCGCACGGTCCTGGGCTGTGCCGCCTGCCAGGTGCTGAGGGAGCTGCTGGAGACGTGGGGCAGCAGCAGCGCCATGCGACACGCGCCCCTGCCACAACAGCGCTACGTCAGCAAAGCCATCCTCATCTGCCTGGCACACCTGGGGCAGCGAGAGCTGGAGGACAGCCGGGACGGTGAGCGGGTGACCCCGGCGCCTCCCCACCCGGGTGCCCCAGGTGCTCAGGCTGTGTGTCTGGTGCTTCCAGAACTGCTGGCCAGCATGATGGCAGGTGTGAAGTGCCGCCTGGACAGCAGCCTACCCCCTGTGCGCCGCCTGGGCATGATCGTGGCCGAGGTCATAAGCTCCCGGATCCACCATGAGGGGCCTGCCCTGAAATTTCAGGTGAGCAGGGTCATCGTCTTTGTGTCCCTCCGCATGCCCTCTGCGTGGCTGGGTCCAGGTGTATCGACCACGCTGAGAGCTGAGGCGTGGTGGGTGTAGCCCTTAGGGGCCACATAGGGTTAGGGCTAAGGACCTGAGCACATACTCCCTCCCAGGGCGGAGCCCTGGATATGTTTAAGACCTTCTCTAGACAGGAATCTGAGTGGGGCTTGGGGTGAAGGGAGCTGTTGCCTTGGGGGTTTTCCGCCAAGGGCTCCTGGCCCTGGGGGCCCAGCAGGGCAGGAAGGCCACTCTGGGTGGTAGAAGTTGGCTTCTGCTGCCTGCTGTGTGGCACGGACGGCTCGCTAGCTGCGGCTGTACTCCCAGCTGCCTTGCTGAGTCCCTGGGATGCTTTGGGGGGGATGCTGGCCCACCAGGGGCTCCAGGCTCCTTCAGGAGGGCAGGACCCCTTAGCCTTCAGCAGCTCAGTGCTTTCTAGGCATGAGTTGAACACTTGGAAAGTTGCCTTGGAAAAGTTGACTGGCTGTCCAAGACAGGGCCACTGTGCGCGTCCGGGCCTTGAGGCCAGCTGCAGGAGAGGAGGGCGGGCACCAGCTGCCCGTCTCAGGGAAGGGTATGCAGCTGCTGGATGTCGCTGACCCGGCTTCCCTGCCCCTGCAGTATGAAGAGGACGAACTGAGCCTGGAGTTGCTGGCCCTGGCTACCCCCCGGCCTGCGGGTGATGGCGCCACAGAGGCAGGGTGAGGGTCTGTGTGTGCCTTGTTCTAGATGGCGGGTGCCTGGACAGGAGCTAAAACAGCATGGGTGGGGGCGACAGGGCGTTTCTTCAACTTGTGCACGTCCGGATGATTGCGCCTTCCTGTTTCCTAAAAGCACGTCCCTCATGCCAGCAGCTGGAGAGACCCCTGCAGAGACTGTGGCTAGTGCTGTCCCCCCGTCAGGGCCAGAGGACTCTGTCTCAGAGCTGGACAGGTGGGGAGGCTTTCCTGGCTCTGATGGGCTACAGAGCGTGGCCAGTGGGCACTGGCTGGCACGGCACAGGCACTGCCTCCCCTGAGGCACAGGGCAGGCAGTGCGGAGGGTGCTCGAGGAACTGGGGGTGGGAACAAGCCGCTTGCACTCCAGGGACCCAGGGGCTCGCTTGCTGGCACCCTTTTCCTCTGTAGTCTACAAATAAGGGCCTACAGCTCCCAAACTCCACCACAGCCTCAGGTCTTAGCACTTTCCTGAACTCAAGTCCCTGGGCGTGAGTCCCAGCAGCATCTTCAGGAAGAGGGGAGGGGGCATCAAGTCTGCAGCTCTAGGCGCTTCCTCTCACAGCTGTTGTGTGTCTGTCTTGCCCCTTCCACAGTGATGATGAGTTCGTCCCCCATGACATGTCGGGGGACAGGGAGCTGAAAAGCAACAAGGCTCCCATGTACCTCCGGGACTGCATGGAAGGTGGGTGCGGGTGCCAGGCGGGCCCTGCTGGGGCTGTGTGCAGGTCTCACTCGCAGCTGTCTACTCCAGGGGTGACCCCGAGCCCCTTGACATCCTCACCTGACGTGTCAAGAGGCCCTCGACCCAGGGTGCCAACTGTGGCTGCCAGCTCTTGGTGACTCAGGGTTGGAGTCAAGGCCGACAGAGGCCTGTCTGTGTTCTCTGCAGCCCTGACCACATCTGAAGATGCAGAGCGCTGGGAAGCAGCCCTGGGTGCTCTGGAGGGCCTGGTCTACAGGAGCCCGGCGGCCACTCAGGAGGTGAGCAAGTGGAGTTGGACTGGGAGGCCTATGGTAGTAGCTTCTCCATGCCATCCATGTCCTGGTCATGGACGGTGACATCTGGGTTGTGTGTGTGCCTTGGGGACTGCTGCCTCTGTTGGGAGGCCTGAGCCCCATGCCTCTGCAGGGTGGGTAGCGGGTAAGTGGCATGGGCCCTCTGAGCCGTGGCTGGGCAGGTTCATGGGGCAGACGGTCAGAGCCTGCAAGCGCCTGCCCCACCCCTGTGTACAGGTGAGCGTGGAGCTAGCCAAGGTGCTACTGCACCTGGAGGAGAGGACGTGTGTGGCAGGATTTGAGGGGCTACGCCAGAGAACCCTGGTGGCTGTTACCATCACGGACCCAGCCCGGGTGAGTCCCAGCGTGGGTGGCCTCAGCCAGCACAGGCGCAGTGGGAGTGCCCAGAGTTAAGGTGCTCGAGGCTCCATCCTGTGCTGGCTGGCTGTGCAGGACCTGGGAGCTGTGCCCGGATGGCCCTCTGGGGTCCTGGCCCACAGTGGCTTCTTCCCTGCCCACTCAGGTCACCGAGTATCTGACTTCGCAGTTCTATGCCCTCAACTATAGCCTGCGGCAGCGCATGGACATCCTGGATGTAAGTGCCCAGGGCCCCTCTGTCCGCGTCATCAGGCCCAAGATGCTCTAGTGTGAGGGGGCAGGGAATCTGTAACTCTCCTTGTCACTGGGTGTGAGGCTAGAACGGGCATCTGTCGCTGCCTTCTGGAGGGTGTGGATATATAGGATTCAGCAGTGGGGAGTTAGGACTTTGTGGCTGAGTTTTGCTTCTTTCTAAATAACAGCTTTACTGACAAGATTTACACTCCATAAAATTCACCATTTTAGGCCGGGCTCGGTGGCTCAGCCTGTAATCCCAGGGCGTTGGGTGGCCGAGGTGAGTGGATTGCCTGAGCCCGCGGGTTCGAGACCCGCTCGGGCAACTTGGCAAGACCTCATCTCTACAGTAATTCAAAAACTAGCCTGGCGTGGTAGCGCACACTGTAGTTCCAGCTACTTGGAAGGCTGAGGCGGAAGGATTGCCAGAGCCCAGCAGGTCGAGGCTGAGGTGGCCAGGAGCAGCCACTGCGCTTCAGTCTGGGTGACAGAATGAGACTCTAACTCAAAAAAAAAAAAAAAGAAATTCACCATTTTAGGATAAAGCATGGGCCCTCCATATAATGGAATTATTTAGCTATAAAAAAGAACAAAATTATGATATACGCTGTATACATCATGGATGAACTTTGAATACAACATGTTCAAGCCTGCCACAAAGGCTTGAAAATCATGTGGTTCCAGAGGCATCTAATTCATAGAGACAGTAGAACTGTGGGGCTGGGGCGGGGCATGGGGAGAGAGTGTTTCATGGGGAAAGAGTGTTTCGTGGGGACAATTTCAGTTTGGGAAGATGGAAAAGTTCTGGAGAGGGATGCCCACCATGGGTGTACTTATTAATGCCACAGAACCGTATCCTTTAAATGGCTAAAATAATAAAAGATTTTGCCAGAATAAAATTAAAAAGTTGGCTGGGCTCGGTGGCTCAGCCTATAATCCCGCGCCTTTGGGAGGCTGAGGTGAGTGGATTTCCTGAGCCCGTGGGTTCGAGACCCGCCTGGGCTGCAAGACCTCATCTCTACAATAAATCAAAAAATCAGCCGGGTGTGGTAGCACATGCCTGTAATTCCGGCTACTCGGAAGGCTGAGGCGGAAGGATCGCCGGAGCCCAGCAGGTCGAGGCTACGGTGGCTGGGAGCGGCCACTGCACTCCAGTCTGGGCGACAGAGTGAGACTCCAACTCAAAAAAAAAATTAGAAAGTCTAAAAAAACACCAAAAAGAACTTTAAAGTGAGCAGTTCGGTGCTACTTGGACCACTAGGTGTTGGCCAGCCTCCACCTCTGGTTCCAGTACACTTTCATCCCCCAAAGGGAAACCCCATCCCCATCAGCAGACACTGACCCCCCTACCTCTGGGAGCCACCCGTCTGCTTCCCTACTCTGGGCATTTCATGGAGGTGGAGTCATGTCCTGTGTAGTCTGTGTGTCTGGCTCCCTTTGCTGATGTCGTGTGTCTGACCTATCACCTGAAGCACGTATTAGCACAGCACTTGTTTCACTGGGAGGCTGAGTTCCTGGGAGAAGGGAACTGGTTCGGGCACGGCAGGATGAGGTGGGCTTGCAGAAGCAGCAGCTCGCTGGGCCCCAGGTGCTCTGACCAAGGGACGATGGAGCTCCCTTCCCCACCTGTCCCTCTCACTGCTGCGCAGTTACTCTGAGATACTGGGAAGTGCCTTGCTCGAGTCCCAGAACACACCCTCTTCCCCACAGACTGCAAGGGCCACTGAGCCTGCTTCTGGGCTTGGGCTTTGCTTGGTAGCTTGACTTCTGGGAAATGTTGTTTTTCTCCAGCGCGACAACAGCTGTCCTGAGTCGCTCCTCCCCTCTAGGTCCTGACGCTGGCTGCCCAGGAGCTGTCTCGGCCTGGGCGCCCAGGGCGGGCTCCCCAGCCTGGCTCCCCCAACCCTGGCACCCGGTGCTTGCCGGCTCAGGCTGCCTCTCGGCCTGGCAGCACGGTAGCTCCCGACTGGCGGCTGGTCGTGGAGGAGAGGATCAGAAGCAAGACCCGGCGGTTCTCCAAGGTCAGTGGGACCCTGGTCAGGTCCTGGCAGGCCCAGGGACTGGAGGCAGTGAGCAGTCAGGTCCCTCCAGGCTCTCCTCACTGAGAGGTGGAGGAACGCTGAAGTTCCTTGGAGGGAGGGCCATGGCATGCTACAGCAGAGTCAGGCTGGTCCCGAACGCCATGTCGGAACAGACTATCTGGGGGATGCTGTCCTCAGAGCCATCCAGGCAGAGCGGCCTTGCCCCACCCTGGCACATTTGGGAATGTCTGGAGACGGTTTTGGTTGTCACTGGGGGTGGGTTGGAGGCGCCCTGCAGTGCCCAGGTTGGCCCCCAGTGCAAGACTCTTGCAGCCCCAATGTCCTGCCTGTGAGGTTGGGATCCTGGTCTGGTTCTGGGCACAGTGGTAGCCTGAGTGCTGTCACCGTCCACATGGGCTCTGGAGCTGGGCAGAGGCGGAGCAGCTGGGGGCTGCCTAAGGAAAGAAGCTGTCTGTCCAGCCGCCTATCCCCTTCTCCCCCGTGTGCACTGTGTTTCTGGCAGGGCCCTCCCCGGCAGGGAGCAGCAGGCGACCCCAACGAGTTCAACTCTGTGGCTGGCTACTTCTTCTTCCCCCTCATTCAGCGCTTTGACAGGTATGTGGGGAGCAGAAGTCCAGGACACCCTGTGATGAAAGCTTCCCCAGGTGGGGCCCTTGTGGGGCTTTGGCATGAGCAGGCTTGTGACCTCTGCCAAGGGCTTTTTGTGGCTGATGTTAAATGACATGGTGTTTTCCACCAGGCTCCTCTGCCGTTGGGCTCTGTGGGGAGGGTGTTGGGCTCTCTGCTGTCTCTGCTCCCACCTGGGGCAGGCAGGGCTGGCGGTGCTCTTGTGCCTGCAGATGCCACCTGCTCTGCCGCCCTCCTTCCCCTCGTCCTGCCCCAGCCCAGCTCACAGCGCAGCAGGGGCAGGGGCCTTGGCCTCATGAGCTCCCGACCCCAGGCTAGGCTGGTGCCAGGCAGCCCTGCAGAGTCCCCAGGGCGTCCAGAAACACCTTCTCTTGGGACTTTCCTGGTGCCATGTGGGGTCGGGCAGTGAAACGGAGAGAGGCTCTGAAGCGTCCCAGAGCCCGTAGTCTCCCTTGGTGGCCGGAAGGTTGCAGACCCGGCCTGAGGTGTCTGGGCAGCAGCATTTTCTTGACTCTGCTGTAGACCTCTGGTGACCTTTGACCTCTTGGGAGAGGACCATCTGGTTCTCGGAAGATTGACCCACACCCTAGGGGCCCTGATGTACCTGGCTGTGAATACCACAGTGAGTTGAGAGACGGGGGCTGAAGGTGCCCGAGTGCTGGGTGGGCTGCCCTGCCCATGGGCAGGGGTGGCTGCGGTACTGGGTGCGAAGCACTACATGCCTGGAGCACATTCCTCAGCCTCCCTAGTCCCAGGGACAAAGTCCAAGGGAGGGGCTGCCTGTGTGAAATGTTCCCTCGGCCGTCAGGCCCACCTGCGGGTGCTGGACGTGGGCACAGGCGTGGAAGACCCTGCCCACCGTCCCTCTGCTGGTCTCCAGGTGGCTGCGCCCATGGGGAAGGCCCTGCTGGAGTTTGTGTGGGGCCTGCGCTTCCACGTTGATGCGTGAGTGGCCTGCAGGGTGAGGCGGGCGTCACAGTGGGTTCCTTGGTCTGACAGTGGAGACCACAGAGCCCCAGGAGGTGGGAGGCAGCTTGGCCCGACACTTTCCATCCGAGCAGGAAACGTGCTGCCTTGGGTGGGGGCTGGGTAGGGCCGGAGCCTGCAGCAGTTCCTACGCTGGAGAAGCAGGGGGTCCCTGACCTGGGGTGTCGTTCCTGCTGTGCCGGCAGTGCCCCCTGGCACCATGGGGCTCAACCCCCTCACCTCCTTGCTCGGCAGCTACGTGCGCCAGGGCCTGCTGTCTGCCATCTCCTCTGTTCTGCTTAGCGTGCCTGCCCAGCGGCTGCTGGAGGACCTGCCGGACGAGCTGCTGGAAGCTGGGTCCTGGCTGGCAGGTGAGTGTGGGGCGGGCAGGACACCATCCAGGCCGTGGCACAGCTCCCACAGCCCAGCCCTGACCAGTGGGGTTCACAGTGAGGCTTCAGCCCGCCCTGTGGAGTGACTGCTGTTGTCAGAGCCCCAAGGCTTATCAGCGTCATAGGCTTGAGGCCTTGGTGAGGGCCCTGGCGCACTGGGGGCAGCCACGAGATTCAGCTCATCCCAGGGGGTAGTATGTGACTCCAGACCGCTGGGGCCCATTCGCCCAGCCTCCCGTGGATGGGTGGCAACTCTGACCCCACCAGGCAGTAGGCGGCCCCTTGTGAATTGCTAGGGTCTTCTGTGGCTGAGGCCTGTATTTCTCTGCTCAACATCTCCAAACTGGCGCAGCTCGACCGTGTGGGCCAGGCACAGCTATGGCACAGAGCAGGCCTCGCCTGTATGCCCAGGCTGGATAGCCCCTAACTCACACCTGGTGGCCACCCACCCACCACCAGCAGGACAGTCCTGTGTTCAGTGCAGCCTATTTGGAGCCTACGGTGCACAGGGGAGGGCAGGTCTTTGGGAGATTCTGGCTCTGGGTGCAGGCCATACCACCTTGCCTCCTCATCTGCTCACCTGTGTGTGTCTGGCAGTTTTGAGGGCTGAGGAGGGGCTTGTCTGTCTCCTGGATCTGGCTTTATCCTAAGTTGGTGCTGGGGGCTGGATAGGCCGTGCCACTGGCCACCATCTGGGGCTGGCCTGTGCCAGCCGCCCATGGTGAGGCCTCAGTGAGGGTTCCAGTGCCAGTGCCCAAGTCGCTCGTTTAGGAAGACTTGAAGTGAGAGAAAGAAGATGGCTGGCGCTTCAGGACTGCCCCGTGTTTGTTTCCATTCGTGCCTGTTGCAGATGTGGCCGAGAAGGACCCAGACGAGGACTGCAGGACACTGGCGTTGAAGGCTCTGCTGCTGCTGGAGAGGCTCAGGGACAGGCTTCTCCCACGTTCCTCTCCGTAGGCACCTGGGGACGTGCCCATCACAGCCCATCCAGGGCCACCCCCCACGGGAAGCAAGGAAGGCCAAGGGCCTTGCAGAAGGCCCCAGGAGCGGCGCCGGCAACATCTGGGCTTTATGGCACAGCCAGGTCTGCAGAGACATCTGGCACAGAGTGTGCAGACGGAGGAAAGCCCACCCCGCCCTTGCTGCTATTAATAGCTGGCAAGTCTGAGTGTCCAGCTAAAAATATCCAAGGGCCTGGGCGCCGCCTCTGCAGGATAGAGCAGCCTGAGTGCAGGGCTGGAGCCAGGGTGCAGCAGCAGGGGTTGATTCCTACAGGGAGGGGAGAAAGGGCACTGCCACTCACAGTCCCCAACGTGCTCCTGTGAGAGGACACCAAGAGGACAGCACCGTGTCCCCAGAAGAATAAAAGGAGCCGCGGTGCTGAGCGGACACTCTCTGTGATTTTGGCTTGGGCAGGGCCTACAGCTTCTGGGTGGGCTCGAGCAGGGCGAGGGGCCCAGGCCTAAGAAAATAAATTTTATTGAAGTCACAGGAATGGCTGGTGAGCAGAGTCTAAAGTCCCCCTCCCCACTCTGGTGAGAGGGCAGAGCCCTCAGGGCTCAGGGCCCTGGATAACTGGCCAAGGCGACGCCTGTTGCTTGGGAGCGCCTGTTGCTTGGGAGCACCGGGCCCTGCTGGGAACTGCCAGGTAACCGTGGGATATGTGGTGAACCAAGGAACAGGGATCACCAGCCCTCCAGATACAGCCTCGGCTCGTGAGGCTTCACGGTGTGCAGCTGGGAGGAATTCATGGGAAAGATGGATCAAGTCCCTTTAAGGGCACCCATCCAGAAGCTCACAGGGAGCTGCCGAGCACACTGTTCTGTTCTCTTCTCCGGCGGGAGGCGGCAGTGCAGGCAGCTACTCACCAGACCCAGCACAGCTCTGCTTACGGATTCTGACATAAACAAAAAAGCTGCCTTTGCTGCCACCGATGACTAGAAACCTCCAGAAGACACTTCCCAGCAGCAGTGTGCCACCCAGTCAGCCCGGGCTGCACCCATCATGGATCCTTGTCCACCTCTTCCACCACCTCCTCATCCACCTCCTTGTGGTCCTCCAAGCTGTTGTGGCGGAGCCGCTCAGGTGTGGCACGCATCAGGGGGAGGCCTAGGCCCTGGTGCACGGCCTCCACAGCCTGCTGGCTCACGTAGTAGGACAGGTTGACGGAGGGAAGCCGCCGGCGCATCTCCTCCAGGTGCCTGTAGGCCTACAGCAGAACAGCAGCCGTCAGGAGGAGAAATGTCCTTAGGAGCCCTGCAGCCATCCCAGCTCATGGGGAGGTCCCTGAAACCCACAGGGCCCGACTCCGCGCACACCCCTGCTTCTGGAGGCAAGTGGGCAGAGGGACTTCCCAGTGCAACAAGGGGACACGGTGTCCAAGGACAGCACACGCTTCAGAGTCTGGGTGTGGACACGAAGCTACAGTCAGTGCTGCAGCTGAATGCCCAGTGCAGGAGCCAGCTCACACATCTACCCTGTCTAAACCTGCTCACATGTGTCTACCCCATCTATACCTGCTCACACCTGCTTACATGTCTACACCTGTTCACGTGTCTACCTGTCTATCTGCTTACACATGTCTCATCTATACCTGCTTACACATGTCTACACCTGTTCACTCTATACCTGCTCACACCTGCTTACACGTGTCTATATCTATTCACATGTCTACCCCTGTCTATACCTGCTCACACCTGCTTGAACATGTCTATACCTGCTTATCCTTGAGGAGGCCAACACAGGCACAGGGAGAGGAATGGGGCTTTATGTGGCCCCCAGGCCTCACCAAGGTACACACATCTATTCAGAATGTGACCAAAATTTCTAGCAGTTAAAATATTTTGAATCAGTAATAATGATAAGATCTTAGTATTTTTTTTTTTTTTTTTTTTTTTGAGTTGGAGTCTCACTCTGTCGCCCAGACTGGAGTGCAGTGGCCGCTCCCGGCCACCACAGCCTCGACCTGCTGGGCTCCGGTGATCCTTCTGCCTCAGCCTTCCAAGTGATCTTAGTATTTCTTAGAGATAATAAAAATCTTAGAGCAATTTTACTTTGGACAGTCTAACTGGGATATGAAAATAAAATAGATATAAATGTGTCTACAAAGATCATAAAAGATATAAAATAATGCTCTCTGGATGGCTTAATGGTGTCATCCAGCAACCAGCCCACATTTACAGAAGGCTTCTGCTGGGTGGCGGGCGGGGGAGTGCAAGTCTCTATGCCCTCTCCAGCAGGGGCGAGAGCCGTCATCTACAGGTCAGAGATGCTTCCTCAGGCATTTACAGACTGGCTGCCACGCACCAGCCGCTGTGCTGGGCCCACAGAACATGAGGATCAAGGAGCAGGCTCAGGACAGTGAGAGCTGTGGTGAGCCAGGCTGAGGGTTCTGCAGCGGCAGAATTCAGGGGAGGATCAACATGGGGAGAGTGGGGGAGCGAGGGGCTGATCACATACAGAAAAGGACCCTGTGGTCAGAAAGAGTCGTGCCCACCTGAACACTGGGCCCAGCACATGTGACTGCCTTGTGAACAGAGCTGGCTTTATAAAGAGGGAATGGTTTCCAGAAGGAAAGCGCAGTCACCAAAAGCCAGCGAGGGACAGTGGTACACAACCAAGACAAACGCCACTGGCCAGCTTGACTGTGGAGAAAACTTGGCATCCAGGATCAGGAGTCTGTCAGATGATTTGGTTCTGATGACAGGGTGGCAGGAACACAGTGGACAGGAGGAGGCAGAGGCCAGGACAAGGAGTTTGAGTGGGAAAGGAGCAATGAGGGGGCTCTCCCCACTGGGAGGAGGTGTATGTGGACCCAAGCCTTTGCTACTTGTAACTTGGGATTTTCTTTCTTTCTTTTTTTTTTTTGTATTTAGAGTTAATCCCATTGGCTTAAAGCAAGCATAGAGATGAAGAAGGTGATGAAGTGTTTAAAATGTCCATCTTGAGGACACTGCAGTGAGCAGCTCTGGGGTTCAAGTTTGCCTTTATGCATATTATTGTAGTTCTCCAAAAAAAATGAAACCTTGTTGGGACCAGGCACAGTGTCACACACTTGTCATTCCAGCTGCTCGGGAGGCTGAGGCGGGACATACTTGAGCCCAGGAATTGGAGGCTGCAGTGAGCCATGATCGTGGCACTGCGCTCCAGCCTGGGCAACCGAGTGATGCTCCATCTCACAAAGAAATTTAAAAATTAGCTGGGTGTGGTGGTGCATGCCTGTAGTCCCAACTACTGGGGAGGCTGAGGTGGAAGGATTACTAGAGCCCAGGAATTCAAGGTTGCAGTGACCTGTGATTGCACCTGTGAACAGACACTGCACTCCAGCCTGGACAACATACCAAGACTGTCTTAAAAACCAAAAAAAGGAAATCTTGTTGGGATCAGACTGAGTTGTTTTTCCCCAAACCACATAAAGGGTCAGTGATTGGAAATGGTAGGGGGCAAAAGGGGATGGTCAACCGGATCAGGAAGTCAGTCTCACGGCGTGACCTTTCAGCCTCTGGAGAAGTCGCTGACAACAGCCTTCCTGTGAAATCGGGAGGCTGCAGCCCTGTGAGGCTGACGCTGTTCACCAGCATGTCTCAACAACTGATTTGTCGCTGTCCCGTTTGTGAGCAGAGACCCTGGGGTACTGTATTCCACCAGAACTACCTGCAGGGAGCACAGCTGGTGACTGGAGGAGGCACTGCAGGCAGTGTCAGGTTGTAGCAAGGTCTGTAAGCGTCCTTGGGGACACAAAGAAGAGTGCAGGCAGGAGGAATTCTTTGACTACAGCAGAATTACGGCTGAACACGAATGAGGAGCGCAGCCTCTGGCAATGGCAGCGTGACCCGCATTAGAGCAGCCCTTCCCCCACAGCAACACTGGGCACGGGAGGACGGCTGCGCGCAGGCAGAAGCTGGAAGAGGGTGGTTGGGGCCAGTCCCCTGCTGGGCAGAACTTTTTGCTCAGGGCAGGCACTGGTCAGGGCCAATGTGGACATTGAAAAGGCACACAGAAGCCTGCACTCTGATTGACTTAAATAACCAGAATCAAAATTTTTGTTGACCATTGCAGCTGGAATAGAGGGGTGCCCAAATTCCGAATGTCACTCTGCCCTAATTGCTAGTTGATTCTGCACCAGGCATGTGGTGGGGTGAGGGGCAGATGTCAAGATGTCCAACTAAAGCTAAAAGTGCTGAACAGAGATCTCAACTGCTATCCTCCATGGCTGAAGGGGTTGAGACTTTGAGTTGAACAAAGGTGACACCCTAATAAAACAAACAAAAAACTAATACTCTTTGAAGGAGCATAACAGAATCCAGTCTCTACAATATATTATCCACAAAGTCTATGATATTAAAAAATGACTACATAAGAAGAAACAAAAATTCAAGAGAAAAGGCAAATAATGGAGCTCGGACCTGCATGACCAAGACACAGGATTAGCAGCAGAGATGTAAGAGCCAGGATCACCATGACGCTCAAGGAGATAAACAAAAATGTGTTCTCAACCAATAGGGAATTTTAGCAAAGAAGAACTATGTAAATTCTAGAGCTGAAAAATAGAAAATCTAAAATGAAAAATGTGCTAGAGAGGATAACAGTAGATTGAAGGTAGCTAAAGAAAGTAGAATTTGAAGATAGATCAATATAAATTATCTAATCCAAAGGATAGAGAGGAAAGAAAGATATAAAATAATGAACAGGGCTGGGCATGGTGGCTCACACCTGTAATCCCCATACTTTGGGAGGCCAAGGTGGGCGGTCTGCTTAAGCCCAGGAGTTCAAGACCATCTTGGGCAACACTGTAAGACCTTATCTCGACAAAAAAATTAAACCAAGGAAAGACCACTGGCAATGACAGTTTCTCAAAAATAAGCAGTATATGCCTGTCACTTCAAAAAGTCTACTACTGACAAAATCTGAACTCCCAAACATTTGAGTTTCAGAAGCCTCAGTGATGGACACGCCCAGTGGGCAGTGCCTAGGCCTCACCGTCTGGAAGTCCTCCATCTGTAGGCAATGCTCTACCAGGAAGCCGTAGACGTCCCCAACACGGACAGTGCTGTCTAGGTCTGGCTCCTCCAGGAGCAGCTCACACTGCTTGATGGACTCCTTGGGGTCCTCCTTGTATATTCTGCTGAGAGCAAAGATGAGGCCTGAGCCCCCAGCCCCTGAACACAAGGGTCAGAGGTCAAACCCTTGTCCTACAGGAGGAGCTCTGGGAACGATGGGAGGATATTTTTGGTGAAGTTAATCCCCGTGAATTAATCCATTAGTTCCTTAATTTGTTCATAAATTAATTCATTTAGCAAACTCTTATTGATCACTTGAATTATATCTGCCAACAGATAAAAGCTGGGTCCTTTGGACAACAAGCTCAAAGATTGCTAACCCCTAGTTTCTACTTCAGGGAACAGTCTGGAGGGGGATAGAAACCTCTAGGCTAAGTAGGACTCAGAGGGGACACAGGGCCTGCGCATGGGGTGGGATGGAAAGGGGCATGCCGCCCCTTGCCCAGGGTACTCGAGATCCTTCCAAGCAGAGGGCTCGGCCTGAGCAGAGGCTGCACATGTGACCGGGTGCAGGGATCCGTGGTACAGCATGTGTGACTGTGACGGGGGGTAAGACCAGGGGGGCAAGCCTGCCCGGGAACCTGCAGAGCTGAGACTTGGCCCAGGGCGGGTGACTAGAGCCACAGGTCTCAGGCCCCCACACACGGAGGCACCAGGGCCCACCCAGCCAAGCACCAACTTGAGCACTTGAGGCAGGTGTCTGGCCCACCCTCTGCCTCCTGGCCCACCCTCTGCCTCCTGGCCCACCCTCTGCCTCCTGGCCCAGAGAGCTGTCTGCCCGCCCTCACAGTCCTGTCCCCTCCGTCCACAGGCCTTGCCCTATCGCTGACCCCCACCTGCTGCCCTTCTTCACTCCTGCCCCACAGCCCAGGTTCAGCATGTCTCCCAGATGCAGACATTCCAGAATCCACACGTCCTAGTGGATAAAGCCCTTCCACGGAGCCCCAATTGGTACAACACTGTTCAGAGTAGCTTTGGAACTCTTCTTTTGAAAAACATCCCCCAGATAAGAACACTTTTGATAGCTGAGGCAGAAGCTGAACCACAGATGTCTGCTCTCATGTGTCGACCCACACAGCCGCGCTCTGAAAAGCTGAATTAGATCTGCCAACAGATAAAACCTGGGAAGTATCACAAAAAATGTAGATCCTTGGCCTCTCCTAAAAATTGAGAAAATGTGCTGCCCAGGCCTCATTGGCAGTTGGCCTGTGGAGAGGGGCAAGCCTGCTGGTTCCCACAGCCCCACCCCACGGCAGGCCCCCAGGGCGCCCTAATCAGGTCCAAGGCCCCCTCAGTTACACGATCTCCTGCCCCAAATCTGCCTCTCTCTCCTCCCCAACCAGGTTTCTCTCTGGGTGTCTCTGGGTGTCTCCGGAACAGTCTCCCAAGATTGTGCCCAGGTTCTGAGGGAATTCCCTAAGAGGAGCTCGGAGGTGTTTTAAGCGATGATGCCCCTCAAGCCCCATCTAGTTGCCCAGGAAACCCCTTAAAAATGTCCTCAGAGATGAAAGCTCAGCTGGGTCTCCTCTGGCCAGCCTCCATTCTCCCAACGAAGGGGCTCAGAGGAGCCGGGGAGCCTCCCGCGGGCCAAGGGGAGGGTCTGCAGGCCGGCCTGCCTGTGTTGCCCTTGTGTCTGCATCTCCCTGTCCCCACTGTCCCCTGAGGGGGACACACCTGCGGGCCTGAATGAACCTCTTCACCAGCGTCATCTTGCTCTGCAGCTGTGCCAGCTTGGTCTCCTGGTCCAAGGGACTCTTGGCCTTGGCCTTGGACAGGCACTTGTAAGCCTCAGTCAGTGCCCCATGGGCTTTGTCATAGTTCTGGTATTCATCAATCTCCACCTGCACAGATGAGACCCATCAAGACCCAGTGGCTCCCCGCTCCTCCCTCAGTCCCCTGAGAATGCCAAAGAGGATCTGTACCTGGGCACAAGCATCATAGAAGCCAGCCAGGAGGTCCAGGGCCCGCCCTTTGGTGTAAAAGCTGATGATGTTCTTCATGACTTCCGGCTCCTTCCGCCAGTCCAGGGACTGCAAGTAGTTGGCAGCCATGATGTAGATTTCCTTCTGCCTGGAGACGCCCGCGAAGAACACGATTTTCTCCGTGTCTCCGGACTTAAGCAGTGCCCTCATGGCCTAGGCAGAGAGAGAGCCAGGGCTCAGGTGAGCGGGGCCAGCCTCCGCAAGGGACCAGAGGAGAAGCAGGCTCAGGGTTTCTGGGGAAGAGAGAGGTCTCGTCTGCTGGCTCCTCCTGGTTGGAGAAGCTTGCCCCGTGCTGCAGCAAAGCACAGGGGTAAATGCAAAAATGTGCAGGAGGCACACCACCTAAGTGACTGGAATGCCGCAGCTGGGCGGCAGCGAGAGCAACAACCATGCTCACCTTCACCTTGTTCCCGGCCTGCGTGTACTTCTTTGTTGCGAGGTGGTAGCTGCCCTGGCGCATGCAGCAGTTTGCGATCTGCTCTAACAGCTCCCGCCGGGACTCCTCAGATAGGTCCTTGCAGTCCTTGGGCACAGTCATCTTCTCGGCCATCTCCTCGGTGATGGTCATATTCTGTTCCAGGCACAGCTGCAGGGCTCCGTGATACTGCAAAGTTGCCATGGAAACCAAGAAGGGGCTGCTGAGAGGGCGAGGGCCAAAGTGTGTCCCTCGCGTCTGCCACCCCTTCAGAGGAAAGCACGCCCCATGGCTCGGCATGGTCTCTGGCTGAGGTGGACGTGCAGGGGAGGACGTTCCACACCCACCAACCTACAGCACAAGACTCATTCACGTTACTTTCTCTCATGCTATTAACATTCCAGAATGTAACAAAGGGAACGCAGAGCTCAGAATATTGTGTTGTGGGAGAAAAAAATCGGGAATTAATTTCCTTCTGGAATTCGTTATAAGTTGTTTAACTTTCTTAAAATTTTAAGAAAAATATATTCTTCACTTAAGAATAGGAAAAAGAGAATTGTGTCTTGGAGGTCAGCCCATCTGTGTGTGCGTGCTTTTTGACTGCCACACAGCATTCCACCATGCTGAGGAGCCCCTGATGATTCAACCCCTTCTGCCCACGAACACAAGGGCTGCTGTCCTGGCTCTTCCAGAGCCCGCTGCTCACCCCATGCACATGTCACTCACATGTGTGGTTAGGATGAACTCCTCGGAAAAGGCACTGCTGGGACCAGTGATAAGTACACTGTGATAGTGCAGCCTGCTGTGCTCCTGCCCACAGTGCCTGAGTGTATCTGCTTCCCATGACAATGGAGATGGTTTTCTTGCCTTTTCACCTTTGCTAGGCCAGTAAAAAACAGCATCTCTATGAGTTTTGATTTGTATTTCTATTACGAATAAGGCTAAGCAGTTTATATTCAGGAACCATCTGTATTTCCTTTTTAATAAATTTATTCTTTTCCCTTTCCTTTGAATTGCTGGTTGAGGGAGGGCGTCCTAAGAACAGGGCTGGCTTTTTAGATGAAAAAAAAAGTGGTTTATAGGAATTTGATACATTTTAAGAAAATTAGCCTTTGGGGATATAGGTTAAAAAAATTTTTTTTTCCCATTTTACTTTGCTTTGTTTATGGTATTTTTTTCATGATTTTTTTTTTTTTGGTTTTTTTTTTGAGTCAGAGTCTTACTTTGTCAACCAGACTGTGAAGTGCAGTGGCATGATCATGGCTACTGCAGCCTCTACCTGCTGGGTTCTAGCAATCCTTCCACCTCAGCCTCATGAGTAGCTGCCACCATACCTGGCTAATTTTTTCTTTTCTTTTGAGAGGTGGTGTCTTACTATGTTGCCCAGGCTGGTCTTGAACTCCTGGGCCCAGGCAATCCTGTCACCTCGGCCCTGCAAAGTGCTGGGATTTCAGGCATGAGCCCCTGCACCCAGTCCATGAGGTATTTTCAAATGTGTATTGTCTGGATCAATCTGTCTTCTCCATTATGGCTTCTGGGTATTAAATCATACCTAGCAAAAGTCTTTCCTCCTCAAGATTGTATAACAGGACATCACACAGGGCAGCTGCTGCTGTTTTGCTGTTATGCTGAAATCTTGGCCTATCTGGAATTTTATCTGATGTAGGGTAAAGAGGGATTTCATTCCATTTTTCCCAAATGGCTACTGGCTGCTCCAGCCCCTCTGCAAAGCGGCCCATGTCCCCAAAGGCCGCACAGCACCCCTTTATCACACACTAAACGTGCGTGACTCTGCTTCTGGACCCCCAATATCCCCCAATCTATGGGCCAGATTTTATGTAGTATCCTGTATTCTCTGGGATGATCTGTCACCCTTATTAGCCTGCTTTTCCTGATTTCTCCTGGCTTATCTGGTTTCTACTGTGAAACTAGAATCAAGGTATCCAGAGAAAACCTGGAACTCTCCTGAGGTCTGGTTATGTCTGTAGACAACCTTGGGGTGGATCTTTGTGTGCACCTGTCAGTTCTTGCCAAGCAAGAATGCAGTGTTCCAGAATTCTCTCATTGCTCAGAAGCAAGAAATGAAACTGCATATAAGCCGGGCTCGGTGGCTCAGCCTGTAATCCCGCACCTTGGGAGGCTGAGGTGAGTGGATTGCCTGAGCCCGCGGGTTCGAGACCCGCCTGGGCAACTTGGCGAGACCTCATCTCTACAATAAATAAAACAAAAAAAATCAGCCGGGTGTGGTAGCGCATGCCTGTAATTCCGGCTACTCAGAAGGCTGAGGTGGAAGGATCGCCGGAGCCCAAAAGGTTGAGGCTGCGGTGGCCGGGAGCGGCCACTGCACTCCAGTCTGGGCGACAGAGTGAGAGTCCAACTCAAAAAAAAAAAAAAAAAGAAACTGTATACATAATTCTGGCTATAGGAAGAAAGATGTTTCAATGTGGACAGACTCATTTTGCTTGGTCAACAATTTTCTACTCCTTCATTAGGCTCCTCTATCAAGGACAAGTTTTCTACTTAGAAGACCCAGCTCCGCTCCGACTGCATAGTCTGGCAGAGCACACGGAAACTGCCTTCTCGGTTTAGGGGAGGGCGTCCTACAAACAGGGCTGGCTTTAGAGGCACGAGAGGACAACTGAAGATGAAAAATAGAAGATGCGTGTACACACCCATCAGACTGACTATGAGCAAAAAACCAGAAAACAGTGAGTGTTGGTGAGGATGTGGAGGTTGGAACCCTCACCCACTGCTCGTGGGAATGTGAAATGACACAGCCACTGTGGAAAACAGTCTGGCAATTCCCCAAAAGACGAGATGTAGCATTTCCACGTGACCCAAGAATTCTACCTCTGGGTGGACACCCAGATGAACCGAAGGCAACAACTTGAAGAGGCACCTGGGTACCATTCACAGCAGCATCATTCACCCCAATAGCCAAAAGGAAACAACCGAATGTCCATCCATGACGAACAGATAGAACATGAGCTATGTACACAATGAAATACTACTCAGTCTCAAAAGGACCAGGCGCAGACACCTGCCGCACCATGGATGAACCCTGAGAACACAGTGCTAATAAGTCAGGCAACCACACACAAGCTGTCTGATCCCACTTACGTGAAGCACCAGCAAAAGTCAAATTTAGAGAGACAGGAAGTGGAACGATGGGGGCCGGGCTGGAAAGGAGGGGCGGGCAGCTTGTGCTTCATGGGCACCGAGCTTCAATTAGGGAAGAGGAAAAAGTTCTGGAGATTTGTTGAATAATAATGTGAAAATACTTAACACTACTGAACTTAAAAAATGGCTGAGACGGTCCATTTTATGTTCTGTGTTCACACACACACAAGAAGGTGGGCGCAACTCTCTGCTTATAACTTGGTGACACCCACAAAGTGAGCGGCAAGGCTATGCTTGCAGTAGAGATCTCAGTGTGCTGAGCACGGGGAGCTTGCCTTCAGGGCCCCTCGCCTCCAGAGCAGGATACAGCCATGGCCTTTCTTGAGAAATCATAAGAGAGAGAGCTGTGAAGCCACTCCTGTGACCCCTGTGGAAAGGTGGCCTGAGTCATAGTACCTGAGCGAGCCTGGCCCACTGACCCTGTGCCTTCTTGGCGGCTAGCAGCAACTCCACCGAGCCTACCCACCGACCCTGTGCCTTCAAGGTGACCAGCGGCACCTTCACAGAGCAAACCCACTGACCCTGGCCCACGGACCCTATACCTTCTTGGCGACCAGCAACAGCTCTACTGCCTTTTCGTACTGACTGTGCTCGATGAAGAAATCAGAGCAGCGGGCCAGGAGGGCAGGGTCCGACTTCTCATCCAGGTCCTCTGCTATGAGTTGTAGGGCCACAAACTGCTGGGTGGTAAAAGCCAGCTCCAGGGCCTTGGAGAAGTGGCCGGCCTGTGGATGCAGTGGGCTCTAAACAGCAGCCAAGCCCCAGGGTCCTGAGAACAGGGGCCTGGCATGGGCAAGTGTCCCGGGTCTCCACAGGAGCCTTGTGCCTGTACCCTCCAGAGGTCTCCTGTGGGGGTCGCCCCTTACCTTGTGGTACAGCATGACTGCCCTGTCCATCTGTTCACCCTTCTCCTCATAGTATCGGGCTGCCTCGATCATGTCCTCTGGGGAGCTCAGCAGGGCCAAGTTCATGAGTTGATCATCCAGGCCGTTCTCCTGCAGGGAGGGAGGGAGGGAGGTGGGCAGTTCCCGCCTAGCTCAGCCATACTCGCCGAGTGTGACCCCACCTCCCTTCATGCAATATGTTACTTGGTGATCTTTGTGGTTGTGGTTTTTTTTTTTGAGTTGGAGTCTCACTCTGTCACCCAGACTGGAGTGCAGTGGCAGCTCTCAGCCACTGCAGCCTCGACCTGCTGGGCTCCAGCGATCCTTCCGCCTCAGCCTTCTGAGTAGCCGGAAATACAGGCGCATGCTACCACACCCAGCTGATTTTTTGACTTATTGTAGAGATGAGGTCTCGCCAAGTTGCCCAGGCGGGTCTTAAACCCGCGGGCTCAGGCAACCCACTCACCTCAGCCTCCCAAAGCGCGGGATTACAGGCTGAGCCACCGAGCCCGGCTGTGGTTATGGTTTTTAAGGTGCTGATGTCTTCCTGGGTCTGTGTGTGTCCCAGGATCATCAGATGCCTTCTGTGCCATTTTACAGAGCACTATGAGGAACACCTGACCTAGGGAATGTTTACAGGAGTGAGCCCCTGAGCCCGGACATTTCAGTGGAGCAGAATGGCCATCGGCATTCTGTGCAGGGTCTGCCAATGTGCAAGGATGCAGGCCTGAGGCAGCCGCCACCTGCTCAGGAGGCCCAGGTGCTGGGAAACACACAGCAACAAGTCAGTACTCTACCAGCATCAGACAGAAGAAGCGAGGGATGGGCGGAGGGGCAGAGCCAGGCGGCCAGGCAGAGTGAGTGTCATGATTCTCTAACATAATTCTGACACGATTCTCCCCATTTTTCTGTCTGAAACTCCCTTAACAGATTCTTGCAAAGCCCCACTTCAGCTAGCGAGTGGCAGTGCTGGGTTACTCATGCCCGGATTACCTTGCACAGGCGGATGGCATTCTTGAAGGCCTGTGCCCGCGTGTAGAAGTGTACTGCCTGCCTCACCTCCTCCTGGCTCTCGTACTGGCGGGCGAGGTGGTATGATGCCGCCAAGTTCCCGGTCTCGTTGGCTATTTCAGCAGCCTAGAAAAACAGCCAGAGCAACCGAGTTACCTAGCGCCCACCTGCCTGCTGACTCCCACCAGGAGGCTCGTACCTTTTGAATGTTGCCCTGGAAGCAGTAAATGCGAACCAAGGAGAAGTGGTCCTGGGCCAGCTCATAGTAGCTCAGCGCGGCATCCATCTTGCTCTGACTCTCTAGGTACTGGGCCCACCATCGCCACAGGGTCCTATGGGGCAGTCCCGGGAGCCATGGGTTCCCCATCTGGGCCCTTCCGCCCGGAATAACCCCCACTCCTTGCCTCCCACACCACCCCCAGAGCACGAGCATGTCACGTGACCTGCAAATGGACAGGGCCAAGAGTGAGGTCCCTGGGGTCTGAAGGGATCTTATCTAAAGAGCAAGCCCCACTCAGTACGCGGGCACCAGCGCTAAGGATGCTGCTCACGCTTACACTGAGGCTCCAGAAGCAAGGGCTGCCCAGGCAACCTCCACGATGAGAGTGCCACCCCAACCTGCCCCAGCCAGGACACTTGCCTGTCCTTCATGTTAGTGATGTAGCACTCCAGGGACTGCAGGTCCTCGGAGAGCATCCTGGGCACCTCGAAGCGGTGGGTGTCTGACTTCTCGTAGCTGTGGAGGAGACAAGAGGGCCTCACTCCCTCCCATCTCAGCCTCATGATAACCCAACAGGCCAACAGGCAGTGTCGCAGGGACAAGCCAGAATGGCGGCCTGCCTGGGGTAGGCTCCCAGTCTGCAGCTCTGTGGGGCCCATGCTTGCCCCGGTGGGGGCCGCAGGAGCATTCTGCACTGTGGGGTCCCAGGAGGCAGGTTGGATATCCAGACCATGGGATAGATCTGAGAGCCACTCCTCCTCTGGAAAAGGTGACACTGTGGTTGTTTGTCCTCAAGGAGGCACCAAGCCCAACTTATGCTACAGTAACTAGCAAGGAAGACGCCACAGACATCTCTCTTTAACTTGCCTCAAAAGCCAAAGCAGGCCAGCCTGTAAAGGGGGCGCCCGAGGCCCCAGGAAGCTTCCCACCCCGCCCACCCTGACTCAGACTCTTCCTCTGAGAACCTCTCCATAGCACAGACAGAGAGGCCCGAGGCCGCGTGGCCCGTCCTGGAGAGTCAGGAAGAGGCCTCGTGTCCCATGGCCCCCATCCAGGCCCTTCACTCACTAATTGAGGGCCAGGTTGCAGTCAGCGTTAGCCTCCAGGTGCCTGGCATAGCTGTGGTAGGTGGTGCGCAGGTGCACACGGTCATGGAACTCGGCCGCCTCCAGGGCTTTCTGCCACTGGCCTGAGGCCTGGTAGAACTTGTTCAGAAGGTCATAGCGCTTGCACTTTGTGTACAGTTGCTCAGCGTCCTCCTGGAGAATAAAGCAGGGCAGGCATCTTCACACTCACAGCCTCCACACTGACACTTCAGGTATAGCCCATTCCAGGCAGGAAGCCGACAGGTGCCATGACCCATTGAGACCTCCTGTACTGGGAAACTTATGACACACAGGGTGACATGGCCAAGACAGCACGCCACACACCCACGCAATGTTCCTGCCCATGGCCCGAGAGTGAGACCAATGCACGGTCACGGAGAGGTGGCCCCCTGCAGGGCCCCACAGAAGTCTTGTGCTCACCCCTGCCCACAAGGAGGCCTTCTTGGCACTGCTCCATGCCACCAAGTGGCCCGATGGGCACACTGCCACTTCCCCTCGAAGCCCCCAGCAGGCCTGAGCAACTCTGCAGCCTCCTGGTCCTGGCCTGCCTGCCTCCCTAGCTCTCCTGGGGCCACCAGAGCCCAGTTGAGAAGGGGCCTCACTGGCACCCCTCTGCCCTCTGCGCTTCGGGCTCAGGGCAGTGGACGGACCCCCTCATCCCCAAGGGAGCCCCAGCCATGACAGGAGTGAGGGCCTCCCTGCCTCTGTCCTGCAGTGGAGGCGTCATCCATCAGTCTGTCCCTCCCTGAGGGTGGCGCTGACTCACCAGCATGCCCAGCTGTATGGCCAGCATAGCCACTCTGGCCTCCAGTTCTGGCTCCTTCTCTGCCTCACGCAGTGCTCGGGCCCCACGGGCATGGCCCATGTTCCCCAGGCACACCTTGGCCACGTCCAGTCGCCGGGTCTTCACGCACATGCGTGCCATGTTCTCCCAGACAGCCTCACTGCGGGCAGAGAAGAGGGGCTCTGCGAGCTTCATGCCCAGTACCTTGGGCCCCACTGGCCCTCCTCCCTTGGCATCCATCGGTGTGCACAGCCGCCAAGGGGGATGTGCAGGAGGGGCCTCCGCCCACACACAAGACCACAGACGAGACCAGGCACCGCCTGCCCATCATCTGGAAGGAAAGGCGGCAAGAGACAGGTATCTCGAGTCCCATGGCAGGGGTTTCCAGAGCGAGAGGCCATTCCCGCGTCGCAAAGACTCTCTGGACCCCGAAGGTGAGGGAGGTGGGAGACAGGGTCCCGTGGAGAGAGACTGGTCTCATGTGGGGTCCCAGTCTCCGGCTTCACTCCCCCCGCTCTGTCCATCTGTCTGCCCAACAAACACTGGCTCCACTTTACCGCACATGCACACACAACCTAGTCACAGACGGCCACTGGCTCTTAGCTGAGGAGGAGCCCACAGACCCAGGTGGCCTCCCTCCAGCAGCCAGAAGGTGGGGGGGGTGAGGTCAGACCCTCACTCAACCCTGGAACCTGGAGCAGGGCCTGCCTTTCCAGGAGAGAATGACCCATTCTAGACGCCTGCTGGATGGAGGGTCCCAGGGACAGTTTCTGCAGAGCAAGCTCCTGAGTGGGACAGGCAAGACAGCTCCTCTATGCCCAGTACTACCATGGCCCTCACTGCATGGTGAGTTTCCTGCATCTGAAGGAACACAGCAGCCGACTGGGCCACTCTACAGAGCACAGACACAGACTAGCAGAAGTTATTTCAGCCTCTTAAGTGTTGCCAGTGTGTTCTGTCCTTCCTGACGCTGACCTCAGCTTTCCACCCTCAACTCCTTGGTAGATCGCTGGTCTTGGCATGACTGAGTTGACTGGTTGGCATTGCCCCTGGGCACTGCACTCACAGCCAGACCTCCAGGCAGGGTTGGGCAGGAGACTCTGGCGACTCATTCTGAGGCCATCCACTGTTCACCATGAGCCTGCCCTCCTGAGAGCCCCCACAGGCCCTGACCAGCCTGCATCTTCGAATGGGGACACTGGGCCCCAGCCCTCAGACAACGGCACCCTTTTACACCAGCAACACAGTGTGACTACTGAGAAGTGACAAAGCCAAGGAAACATGTGCACTTAGTGCATCTTCTCTCCTCTACCATGTTCTACTTCTCATTCCAAGATGACCACGGCAGGATAGATGTGCTCAAACAAGCACACACACAAGCACAGACATACTCTCACAAGCACATACACAGACACACTCTCAGAGCACACTGACACACTCACAAGCACTCTCACAAGCACACACACAGATGCGCTCTCACGAGCAAACACACTCTCAAGCACAAACACACTCTCATGAACATGCACACACACACAGATGTACTCTCACGAGCACATACTGACAAGCACACACACTCACAGACGTGCTCTCAGAGCACTCACTCTCATGAGCACACACACAAGCACACACACAAATGCACTCTCACAAGCACACACACACTCTCTCAGAGAACTCACAAGAACACCCACAAGCACAGACACACTCTCATGAGCACATACTCTCACAAGTACACACACCCAAAAGCACACACATACCCACTCACAAGCACATAGGCAGCACCCCCACAGCCTGGAGAGGATCCTCACTGGGCCATCCTCTCACATTCCAGGCTGTTCCCTCCGGATAAGCCACAGCCACAGCAGCCTCTGCGGGAGGCGGACAGGCTGCTCCCACAGCCAGGTCAGACATGAGAAGCACGGAGGGACCTAGAGGGATGAGCTGCCCGGAGCGGTCCACCATCCTGGTGAGTGGGAAGATGCCGGGGCAAGTGCTGCTGGTGTTTTCTTAGGGGCCCCATCTCAGGAGAAGGCTGGGGGGAAGGAGGGGTCTTGTGAGCGGCTGGCACCCAGTCCCGCTACAAGTGGCGCCCTGATGGGTGGGCAGCCCACACCCCAGTTTCCCCACTCAGACGGAATCACAAAGAAAATGGCTTCACACAGACGCACTGCCTGGGGGAGGCTGGGGTTTGTCCCCTGGGACAGATGTCGGTGTGGGAATCTGAGGCTGAGCTGGGTGTCCAGGGCCCTTCCTTCCTGTAAGCCAATGTATACTTTGTGTATGTTTTTGAATTTCCTTGGGGCCTGCTAGGATGCTAGTTCATTTGATGGCTACGTGCTACTGAGTGACAAAGGGCAGGGAAGACTCGTGTATTCTAGCAGCGACCTGCTCGAGATAGCAACATGCGCCGGCCCAGCCTAGGGCACCTGTGGCCTGGTGCGGCTATGCAGGGAGCAGGCCCCAGGGGAGGGTTCTAAGCGTCCATTCAGGCCCTAGATGTGAGCATGCTGCCTTCAAAGCCACCTACACTCAGCACCCTTCAAGGGCTCACACCCGGGCCTCACAGCACCCATGCACACACCCCTCGGCAGTGTCTGGGACACTTGGAGCTGTGGCAAAGGTGATGCATGGCTCCACATGGACCGTGGGGGTGCACCCCCGCAGCACTATCCCATCTTCTTTCTTGAGGAAGTCAGCTTGCTCTCCTTGCACTCTTGGCTCCAGAAGTCCAATCACTGGCAGGAGCTGTGAGGCATAGATGCCTGAGCCCACCCTGGGCACACATGGGGCAGCCCTGGCTCCTTCCCCACCTGCCCTCAGAGGCAGTTCTGACACTTGGTCATCCAGGGGCTTCAGGCAAGAAATCATGTTCTCCACATTTAAAATTCTTTATAAAAAGCAGAAACCCAAAGTTGGTCTTTCTCCTCTATCCTGCAGTGCTGGCTAAGTGCACGGGGAAAGTGGCCCAGACAAAGTTGGCCCCCTGCTGAGGGGGTCTCTTAGCCCCACCCAGGTTCTCATGGGGCACATATCAAGTTGGGGACTAGGCCGCTCTAAGATGCTGCTGAGTCTCCATGCATCACTTTGTTCTTGCTACACAGCCTCTAATAAGTTCTACAGATTGGACAGAAGAGACGTCACAACTGTCCAGAGACATTTCACCTAACGCCTAGGTGGCAACGGTGCTCAGGGCTCAGCATGTGAGATGTCATGGCTACTTCATAAACAGCAAAATGCTAGTTAGACATGAGATCTTTTTAATTTTCCTGTTCCAAATGATTTCACATGAGTGGAACCTTTAAAAAGATATCCTATGTTTATTCTCACCCTCTCCTGAGGCCCAGGTGTGAAGGGCTAGACAGGGGTGGGACCTGCCTTTTACCTGCCAGGTGAGGCTCCCTGTCCTCTGCCTTGTCTTAAAAATGAATGGTTCCTGTCTGCACCCAATTACAATGAGAAATGACCTTGGTAAGCCAAGAACCCTGGCAACTGGCCCGTGGCCCAGCTGGCTCCCCCCACAGAAGGCTGTGTGCCCTCACCGGTGTCAGACAGCTCGCAGGCAGCAGGGAGCAGGCCCAGGATCTGACTGGCTGTACTCTGGCTGCCTGGGCACATGTGCGACAAAGCATCTGTCTAACAAGCACCTCAAACGCCTTCCATAGGGCCCTCTATCCTGGGAAGTACGCCTCCCCTGGGAGGCTCTGAAAGCATGGGCTGGACGTGCAGGCTAAGGGTGACCCGACAGGCCCCTTCCTGCTGGGCTGGGGCTGTAGTGAGCAAAGCCCAGTTGAGCTCAGACCTGCTGGAAGCGGCTAGATCCAGAGCATGAGCTTCAGTCTTCCACGAGACAGCTCTGGGGTTCATGCAACTGACACAAATTCCAAGAAGTAAACACCCTCCTAGTCCCCGTCCAAGTCAAGAATTTCCTGTTGTCTGGGCCAGTCTGTGGAAAGGCACTCACATCTGCACTTCACTAGCCCTGAGAGGTCCTGAAATAAGAAGACAGGCCGCAGAGGAAGCGGCCTTAGAACGGTCCTGGTTTCTGGAAAGACCTGTGCTCTGCAGAAGCTCTGCTGGGACTTCTCTGTGTTGGGACGGTGGGCGCCTGAAGGGTTCGCGGTTGGACTTTCCCCACACAGCATGCTCGTGGAGACACTGTGTGGCCACTCTCCCGACAGGCTATGTGCTGTGCAGAGGCTTCTGGTCTGTCGTGGACAGGAAAGGCAGAGGCACATGTGGGAGCTGCAGCCAGAACCAAAGACTAAAGACGGCAAGTTGCAGGGGGTCAGAAGGGCCTCATGGAGGCTGAAGTCCCCCCAGTGGAAGCCCCCATGGGAGCTCCAGATGCTCTGAGGACAGTGTCACCTCCCAGGAGGGTCACTCCTGACTCCAATTCTGCTCTCAGGCTTTACCCCTCCCAAACTGCCAGGAGCTAGAAGCTGGGGCAATAGCTGAGGGCATGGAGGTCTGGCAGCCCGACAGAAGTCCTGGGAGGGTATGGGTGATGCTGGCAGCTACGACCCAGGACTTCAGGGGGTGCTGCCATCAGGGGGTGGGAGCCTGGCTGTGGCCTCCTCCCCACTCAGCCTGAAGAAAGGACCAAAAGGAGCCTCTTGGGGGTCAGGGACAATTAAATATGTCCTCTGGGCTTTGAAACTGTGCGCTTGCCTTTATTGGAAATTAGCCATTTAAAGACTACCTATAGGTAAATGGCTTAGTCAATTTTTTCCCCATAACAAAGTCTTACTGTGTCACTCAGGTTGAAGTGCAGTGCCACGACCACATTTCACTGCAGCCTCAAACTCCTGGGCTCAAATGATTCTCCTGCGACAGCCTCCAGAGTAGCTGGGACTACAGGCACACTCCACGACACCCGGCTAATTTTTTCTAATTTTTGTAGAGCCGAGGTCTCACTTTGTTGCCCAGGCTGGTCTCAAATTCAGCCTCAAGCGATCCTCGTGCCTCAGTCTCCCAAAATGTTGAGATTACAGGCATGAGCCACCACACTCGGCAGTTTAGCTAATCAAGGAGGGAAATCGATTCCCTCCTAATGGAAACTTTTGGGAAAACTTCCCTTTCAAGGCAACCTGAGGCTCTATTTGTTCAGGAATGTTGAGTGTGTGAGATGCTACACCCCCAACCCAACTCAGAGAAGGGGGCCTTGTGCAGGAAGGACCATAGACCACAGCCATTGGAGCCATCGGGGAGAGTCAAGGGCACATGGCATCACCACATCCCGCACTCCATCAGACTCCTCACTCACAGAGGGGCTGGAGCGAAAGAATAAGAACAGAGACAGCAACTTGTCTGAGACACAAGCCAAGGAAGAAGGGCAAGTAAGATGGGACGCAACGGCACACCTACTACAAATTCCCACAGGCAATCCTAAGGCAGAACTCTCAGGAGCTTGATGGGCAAACATTCCTTAGGCCCGAGGATTCACCACAGACTGGGGACAGTTCCTGCCTTACTGGAATGCGTGTGTGATATGCAGGGGACCCTAACTTCACATGTGGACATACAGAGCTGCAGGTCAATGTGTGACTGAAAGGACCAATCCTGGGAAGTGAGGGCCTTCAGGTGGCCTCTGGGTCAGGGCCCCATGCAGAGGTAGCATATGAGACAGGAAACGGCCAAAGACTTTGCTGTTGTCCCAGAGCACTGGCTGGTAATAGAACTCTGTCCAAATGCCATGAGTGTGTGCCCTTGAACGAGTGGACAGGAGGTGTGACACTTGCATGCTTTTATGCATTCACAAAGTTTCTGAGCCCTGGGGATGCTGGGTTCAGGGACTCTAGAGACGAGACACAGAGGATCAGACCCTTCCGCTTGTCTGTACCAGTCCCTCCTCTAGTTGTGGGAGAGACAGTTTCCATCAGCAGCAGACATGGCCCAGGCCCCACGGGAGCATGCCCAGAATCTTCTGCCTTCTTGCCATCTTAGGGACAGTGCTGGGCCTGGAGGTTCTCTGAATGTGGGTCCTGGCCCCCAGGGCTGGGTGTGCTCGCTCCCTCCAGGCCCTCCCAGCAACCCCTGCACTGCCTGTCCCCGCTTTGAGGGCAGGGTCCCTGTGACGAGGCAGGTCCTCGTCATGGGCTCACAGTACTTATTGGGTTGGGGGGGTGGCTGACAGCTGGGTGACTGTGAAGACCCTGGGGTAGGCAACTGGTCCCTCAGGGTCCCACCTGCCCCAGGCATCTGCAGTACGTCCCGGCCCTGGGGCCAGTCCGGGAACCTGCCTCTGTGGCTAATCAGGCTAAAAAGCAACAGGCAAGGCGCTGTCCCGTGCCTGGCATCCCTGGCCTCTCCTCTGGGACAGGAAGGTGGGAGGGGCGGTAGAGGGGTGGGCCTGGAGCAGGGCCTCAGAAGTCTCCCCGGCCTTTCCCATCAGGAAACACATCCTGTTAGTGTCTGGCTGGGTGGCAGGGCTGCTATTTGTTGCAGTTGGCTACGCCCTCCAGTTCACCAAAAACAGCCTCAAAAACAACCATTTCCTCTCTGCTGAGAGACGGGAACGCAAGCTGGCACGCGCACTTCCCTGCCGCAGGCGCTCGCTCTGCTTTCCAGGACCTGCCCTCCACGGTGGCAGCACCTGAACTGGGCTGGTCCAACAGCGGAGAGGAGCCCTGGCACACTCTGCTCCAGCTACCCTGCTTGGATCCCAGTGCTCACAGCCAGCTGGTGCGCGAGAGCGTGACCCAGGCCCCAACTCCTACGCGGCTGCCTGCCTCCTGAGTTGCTTTCTGTTTTCCCATCGCTGCAGGGGGGAAGAAGCACAGCCGAGCGGCCTCTCTGGCTTCTGCTTCCCAGAAAGACGGCGGGCTCACGACTCTGGATTCTCTCCGGCGCCTGTCTCCTCCCAGGGATGGGCCTCGAGGTGGCCTGCTTCAGCACAGGCGGGGCCCTGCTCCAGGTGCAGGAGGGAGGATAAGGCCGGCAGCGAGGCGGCCCGCCCGGGCCCGTCCTATGGGCCTCTCCCCACACTGCCCCTCCGCATGACCCCTTGGCCTGGTGGAGCCGCTGGCGGCTCCGAGGATGAGCGGTGATGTTCTCTAGCCACCCCTAGCAGTGTCTCGGCTCTCTCTGGATGCGCGGCAGCTGACTGGGACTTGGGGTTTCTCCGGAGAAGCGGCAGCACCAGCGGTCAGCAATGACTGTCCAGAGACTCGTGGCCGCGGCTGTGCTGGTGGCCCTCGTCTCACTCATCCTCAACAACGCGGCGGCCTTCACGCCCAACTGGGTGTGCCAGACGCTGGAGGACGGGCGCAAGCGCAGCGTGGGGCTGTGGAGGTCCTGCTGGCTGCTGGACAGGGCCCGGGGAGGGCCGCGCCCCGGAGCTGGGGCCAGGGCCGGGGCCAGGGCCGGCCAGGTGGACGCACACGACTGTGAGGCTCTAGGCTGGGGCTCTGAGGCCGCCGGCTTCCAGGAGTCCCGAGGCACCGTCAAACGTAAGTTCGCTCATCTTTCCCCTTCAATGTGGCCGGGCTCGGGAGCACACAGCACACACGAGACACATGCCTGGTGGGTGGGTGTGGGGAGGCCATGCCGAGGCCTAGGCCCTGCTCTCTTCTGAGGGTGGCTTCCGGGTAGGCAAGAGGAGGGATACCAGGTCTCCAGGGAACCCAGGCTCCATGCCTGTCCTCTCCCCAGTGAGCAAGGGCACACACCTCTCTCCTGTTCAATGTGGACTCTGCCTCCAGCTCCTTTACACAGGGAATTCAGCCGAGGTGGCTGGCAGGCTTCCCCACCCCATTACCCATCACTAAAGGACAGCTATATTAACCAAATCAAGGAAAGGCATTTTCCTTGGTTGAAAATAAATACTATCAATGAGCAAAATAAACACGAAGTTTAAAAATATGCAGCTGAATCCAGACTTCATTCCCACGGTTGTCAGGGTCTTAGAGCTGAGAGCAGCCTGAGGGAGATTCCCAGGGACTGTCTTTAGATAGGACTTTCAGAAGGGGATGGGGAGCACTGAGTGGCTGCAGAGAAGACTTGGGTGGAGTTCCACAATCCCCCCTCTGCATGTCTGGGCCTCATGGCCACAGCTCATTGCCAGGGTCTACTCACTACCCTGAAGTAGGGAACTTGACTTAAGAAGTGTGAACAGGTCAGGCATAGTGGCTCAGCCTATAATCCCAGCATTTTGGGAGGCCGAGGCGAGAGGACTGCCTGAGCCCGGGGGATTCAAGACTAGCCTGGGCAACTTGGTGAGACCTCATCTCTACAATAAATCACAAAAATTAGCCAGGTGTGGTGGCGTGCATCCGTAGTTCCAGCTACTTGGAAGGCTGAGACAGAAGGATCACCTAAGCCCAGCAGGTCGAGGCTGCAGTGGCCATGAGTGTGCCACTGCACTCCAGCCCAGACAACAGAGTAAGACTCCAACTAAAAAAGAACAAAAACAAAAAAAAAAAAGAGAAAAAAATAAAAGTGTGGACATATCAACACTAAATTTCCTAGAGTTGATGACCGTACCATGGTACATAAGAGAATATCTCTATATTTAAAAATAAACTCATGTATTTAGGAGTCAAAAAAAAAAGCACAGACACTTTTGAGTATAGAGGAGGGAAAGGTGGAATACCCAGGAAGACACTTGCTCCCATGTGTCATCTAAGCAGGCCTCCCCAAACAATGCCTGGCAAGGGTCCAACTCACCGGCACCTTACACTCTACCAGAGACGCACAGGCACCTTACACTCTACCGGAGACCTCACAGAGTCTCGGTGTCGGACCTGTCCTTCTGTTCTGAAGACAACACCAGTCCTAGAGAAAACAAGAGGCTTAGGCAATGGCTCTGCTGGATGCTTTCAAGAGTGTTCCTGGAAGACCTAGAGTAACATAGGCCGGGGTGACTCAACAACACAGCCCTGCTCCTGGCCTGCCTGTGCTAGGACCCCGGGTGGGGAACATCATCCCCATTTCACAGGCAAAGAAACGACCAAGGCTTGCAGAAAGCACATGGCTTGGCCAACGTAACAGGGGAATCCAGCCCCTTCTGTCCAGCTCACATCTCCTGGCTGCACTACACAGCCTGGACAGGTCACCTCCTCTTGTGTACCTCAGAAGCAGAGAGCAATGGCCCTCATTTTTAAAAGACCAAAGCATATGAATAATTTCAAATTTTCTATGAGCTTCCAGAACTCAGGTGTCTTAGGGAAAGTCAGGTGAACACAGCTGAGCTTGGGTCTCTGGATGGCCAGTTGGCAGAGAGCCTCTTTCTAAGTTCTTTGTTGTTCTGATGACAGACAAGAGCTAGTGACCATGCGGCTCTGTGCCAGGGCCTCTCATGGGGGCTGCAGCTTTGCATGGCCCTTGAGGTGGGGCAAGGGCTCTCTTGTCCTCCAGGACCAGCACTGGCCTCGCGGCCCCACAGGGCACCCTCCTGGGGAAAGAGTCCCCCATCAGCCTCCTACCTGAGCCTCTAAGCCTCCAAGCCTCCAAACCACAACTGTGTGTCCACTCCACCTGCAACGCCCAAGGTGTCCAGGTGGCCCAGGTCCCTGGACAGTTGGAAGCCTTGGCACCCTTCCTTTTGCTGCCTCTTGCAGTGGACTAGTCACGGGCCAGTGGAACTGCCTGAGGAGCAGCCATGTCTCATTCCCCTGCTGTCCACTTGCTGAGGCCTGGTCACCTCAGGCCAGCAAGACACTCCCGGGCCCATCTGCAGAGCACCCCGGGCTGCCTCCTGCTCACCTGCCCTGCATCTGCTACTCCTCCCTGACCACCTGACCAGCTCCCTAGACAATGCTGTAAATATCTTCCTGCAATTAACATAGCACATACAGGTGGCTGACCCTTGGTGAATCTGAGTTACGAGTATTTGTTCAAACAACGGAAATGTCAGTGGGAAGCTGCCCATGAAAGAGATTGATGGAATTGAGGAAAATGAACAGGCTCGACGGGCAGTTGTGGCTGCCAACAAAAGTCCAACAAGCTTCGTGTGACACAACTTGATACAAGCAGTGCAGCACTAAGCTGGCGTTTCCTGAGGGGAATCTGCAGATCCTGCCCACAGGAGTGAGCACGGGCCTGTGGCTCCATCCCCCAAGGCCCCAAGCTGGGGACACACCTGGCATCTCTCTTGGCCATGCTGGTTTCTTCCTGCCTCTCGCCTCCTCCCCTTGATGAAGCTCATTCGCACCAGTCCCAGCCTCTCCAAGTAGCCTCAACTCTGCCCTCCCTGCTGGGCAGCCTCGCTGTCCACACAGCCCAGCAACACACTTGCTACTCCAGCTGGCATGCACCCGTGGCCCAAACCTGGTGAAGAGCGGCCACCTGCTACCACCTCATATGGAGCCCAGTGTATGGCCCCTCCTGCAAAATCACACTACAACCAAAGTGGGCCTGGATGTCAGGATCCTGGGGAGGAGGCGGCAGCTCAGGCTGGGCCGTTCCAGGAGTCATGTCGGCTCCTAGCATCCTCCTTCACACCCAGGCCATCATTCCTTGTAAAGTCATCCGACACATGCAATGGGCCACATCTGTCTGTGTCTTGGGTCTGAGTGTTGGTTTGCTCACAATTCCATCCCAAGGCCAGTCTGGAGTAGGAGAGGACATGCATCACGCGTCACACCCTGTACTTCCATGCAAGCGCCAGGCCATCTTTAGGGTCTCCAGACATGGCTACAGGCTGGTGTGGACATGTCCTTCCAGCTCTGAGCCCTGAGGTCCTGCCCCGTGGAGCACACGGAGTCAAAATTATTCAGCTCTGGTCACTTGCAAACATCAGCAGGGGCCTGCCTGAGGGACGAGGGACAAGCATGTGGGATGCTCTGAACTCTGGTCGGGGCACCCTGTGTCTCTGGGCATCCCAAGCAGGCTGGGGCTGGGGGGACCAGTCCTGGCTCAGGCCCCTCCACCGTGCCACTCCCCAAGGGGGTCGTGGGGATTTCCCTGCTAGCCAGCTGTTCTGTAGCCTGCAGCGGTCAGAACTTTACCTACCAATCGGGGGCTCTTTTTCCCTGTGAGACCTGAGGTCCCCTCACAACCTACATCCAGGATGAATCTCACTTTCCGGTCCTTGCGTTCTCTGTCTCGTTTTACATATTGTTTCATCCTTCCATGTTTTGTGCATTCTGTCCCCAAGTTCCTTTTCTGAAACAAGGTGGCACATGAATAGAAGAATGGATAGCTGAATTTGGGGCAGAGGAGCCAGAGCCTGGTGCTCCCTAAGGAGGGGCTCACCCCTACTCTTGGGTGGGCCCAGGGTCTCCACACCCTGCACACGATGCCTCTCATCGCACATACACGTACAATCCCACCCTAATAAAGACAGTCAGCCGAGCACCTGGGCTTGTCCAGATGCCATGTGACCCATGTGACACCTTCAGTAGTCAGGGTGCGACCGTCTAGGGTCACGCACACGAACAGCGCAAGAGCAGGTCAAGCACCCGGCAACAGCTTACGCCAGCTCTGGACAGCTTCCCTGGGTGGGGGTGGGGGGGGCAGGGAGCAGGAGCGTGGCTCAGAGGAAGGCCGTTCGGTAGCAGGGCTCCTTCCTGGCAGGTCGGTGGTTCCACCCTGGGGACAGGGGCAGAGCCTGCACAGTGGCTCTAGGGGTGAGTGTGGCACAGGTACATGGCATGGGGCTGCATGCCAGGAGCTGCCAGGAAGGTCGGGAGCTGGGAGGACAGGCTGAGGACCGAGGGCAGGTCAGGGGTCGATCTGTTTGCCGCACCTGGCTCCTGAGAGCCTTGATCATCCAACCTCCCTGCACCAACACATGCAGCTGCAGTTGTGCTAACACTGCAGTCCCCTCAGACCACTCTCCTCCAGTTCAGTCCTGCCCACCCACATCCCTGCCCTTCATTCAGGTCTTTCCTCGCCAAAAGTCAAGGGACCCTGAATCTCAGCTGCTCCACCCCTTTGTACTGTTACTCTTCTGCAGGATAATACCTCCCACATGCTGCAGTCTTTTAGAGCAGCAGAGGCTTTTGGATGGTCATATGAATGGTAAAAACAATTACAGAAATAGTTAAGCTTAAGATGACATAACATCACAAAGAACACCAGACTCCACAGGACAAATCACCCTTGGAAAGCAACTTCCAGAGCACATGCCCATCCCAGACATGTGGACAGCAGGGCTGACCTTAGTTCCCACAGTCTTAGTCCCACAGCACAGTCCCACTGCATGTGGTCATTGGCCAGGCCAGCTGTGAAGCTAGGTCACCAGAGCACCAGGACAGCATCAGTGGGATCCTTGGCTCCAGCCCACCCACCCACACAGACCTTGGGAAAGGAGAGGACACCTGGGACCCTGTGGCCCATGCCCTGGGGCTCAGCAGGCTATGTGATGCCACGCCAAGACTGAGGGCACCTCTGCTGCACTCTGGCATTTCTAGATACCCCAGGCTCTGCTCCTTTCTCCAAGTCCCTCTGCATTCACGCCATGCCAAGTCAGCCTTCCCCAGCCTCTCCTGGCCAGGAGGCCCCCGTCAGCAAGCCAGCTCTGCCCGGCGCCCTGTTTGCTTCCTCTCTGTAAAGTGCCACATAGGAGTATTAGAGTTTCCAGCAACTTCAGAGGTTATGTTTGAGGTCACTTTAAAGACACGCACTTTCAGCGACCTGGTCATCAAGCCCACCAGGGTGTCTGTTTCACTGAGAAAAGAGCAAGTGAGAGGAGCTCCCGCAGCAGTGCCAAACCACTCCCCTAACCCCATCCAGCCAGGCAGAGGCACCGGGACCCACAAGGGTACAAGGGGCCAGTCAGTGGTAACTGTCCTGTCCAGTGGCGCGTGCCCTCCTCCTCTCTCTGGAAAGCTCACTGGGCCACTGTGCACAAGCTCTTTATAGCTCCTGTCAGCTTGGGGGTGTCTGCACAGCGTGTGGACAAGGCCAGGAGGCCTCAGAGTTGGGGTGCCAGCCCAGGCTGGAGTTGTCACATTGGAGAAGACTGTGATCCTGGAAAAGCGAGCTCCCTTGCCCCGAATGATAGGAGAGAATGCCTAGGAGGGAAGCAGGTAGAAATACAATGGGCAGGACAGGTCGACCCTTGGTGGCAGGAGGTAGCACAACACCTCCAAAAGCCTCCTTGACTCCGTGACATGCTAGGCAGACACTCAGCACCATCCCCCATTTCTGCCAGCCTGGCCCATGGGAAGTTGCTTCTCCTCCAAGGGTCCTTTGATGAGACCACCGCTGGCCCCTCACCTATGTAGAGGGACACCCAGACATAGTCACTCCCAACAGCAAAGCCACAAACCAGGAAGCACACAGAGGTTGCTGCCCTGGAAGAAGTTTCCGTGACACCTGGACAGCTTCATTCCACTCTAGGTTACCCACCAGCTCGGCTCATTAGGGGGATGGGGGAACACAGGAGTCCATCCCTGGTCTGCAGGTATGGGAAGTCTGGGAGGGCTGGGCTTCAGGAACTAAGAGGACTGCAGAGGAGCACAGACAGAGCAAGAGCTGGAGAAGGACTTCAACAGCATGAGCCAGGGATGTACGCCACTGGCCCCAGGGCAGAGCTGCCCATGGTATGCCCAGCACTGTCATAGGATGTGTCACCAGGATATCCCTCAGGGAGGGTGGGAGACAGCCTCTGAGGATGTCAGCTGAGCAGAGGGTGAGGCAGATACAGGGGGCAGGGAGCAGAGCCCAGCAAGTGGCAGGAAAAGGCAGGCATGGGCTGGAGGGCCAAGTGGGAGCACACGTGTCTGCTCAGGACCTGGAAACTGGTATATGAATCCAAATTGTATCTCAATAAACAATTAGGTTGAACCATATGTAACTGACAATACTGACAGCAGTGTTTCCAACAAGGACTTCTAACCTCTTAAAGACTCAGAAAGGTGAAGCAGCCTGCACCCCAATATGCAGCAAAGCCATGAACCATCCACTATGCATGTGCAGGCCCTGCCCTGCTGCTTCTGCCCACTCGGGCTTCCCACAGACACTCCTTGAGGAGGAGGCAGAGTGCCTTGTGCCCACCTCTGCCACTGCCTGGGACAGTGCAGCAGTCACCCCTGGGGCCTGACACCTTCAGGGCTCTCAGGAGAGTCTGCTGCTTCCCACTTGATTCTTACGTTTATGATTAATGCATCTCCAGCGACCCAGTCCTGAAAGTCAAGGCCTGACTTCTCCCTTACACTCCTTCATCGAATGACCTGAAAAATACCTTGAGATTTCAAGACGAGCTGTTTAAAAAGGTGTTACTGGCTGGGCGCAGTGGCTCATGCCTGTAATTCCAGCACTTTGAGAGGCCAAGGTGGGAGGATGGCTGGAGCCCAGAAGTTTCAGACCAGCCTGGGTAACAATCTCGTCTTTACAAGAAATAAAAAACGTAGCCAGGTGTGATGGCACACACCTGTAGTCCCAGCTACTTGGGAGGCTGAGATGGGAGGATCACCTGAGCCCAGGAGCCACTGCTCTCCAGCCTGGGAGACAGCGTGAGACCCCCAACTCTAAATAAACACATAAATGAAGGTAGGTGTTAGTATTTGGATCAACTTAACTTTATGAATTTCCTAAACATTGTTTAATCAAAACAAGATACATAAACGACAGAGGCTGAAGATTATGTAAAGCTGTTACCGTCAGGTACAGCCCTGGTTTCAAAGTTGTGTAGTTCTATTCTGGAGTAAACTGAAGATTATAAGTGTACGCTGGCTTTGCCACTACTTAGTTTAGGCTTCCGTGTAGGATGTTATTTGAGGGAGAACAAAACTTCTCTGCAACAGAGGCATGACCAGCCCTGGTCCCTGTGGCGACAGTCCCCCTGTGGTTCACCCGCAGAAGGCTGGCTTCCTCTGACCTGTGTTCATACCCCCTGCCTGCCCGGCCCCTGGGACCAGGGTGTGGGTGGGCAGCAGAGAAGGCTGGGTGCAGGTTGCCTGTAGGTGCAAATGCAGGCATCCGCTCTGACCACAGGCAGTGAGGGATTTGGGGCAGGAGAAGCAGGGATGCCCAGGAGGACCCAGGATTGAAAAGGACTGGGCGGGGGGCACTGGGTTCAGACTCAGGTCTGGCTCCTGCTCTGTCCCTTGCTGTTGGGAGATGCCCAGACAAGCCACATCTCCTCACGGTCCCAAGCCCGTCACCTGTCAGGAGGGTGGGGATAGCCATGCTAACCCCTTGGGGATCAGAAAGCCAACCACACTAAACAGCAGCTAACATGGAGCTAGGCCCATGGGGGGGGGGCCTGCTTGAGCAGTGCCCCATCATTAGAAGTTGTAAAGTAATACTTGGCAGAAGGAACTCCAGCGAGGTGCAGAGGAAGACAGGTGCTGTCACTGTGGCTCTCCCTTTGTGTGTCCAGCCCCCCACATCAGTGCCTTCATGGACTGTGTCAAACTGAGAGGAGTGGCTGTTCCAGGAAGCCAGAATCACAGAGAAGGGCCCATCCCACGAATACGCGACAACTGCAGCCAAGACAAGGGGCTGTGATGAGCCCTTTGTGGTCAGGAAGACAAGTAGGACAGCAGCACTAGGGCTCAGCTCGCGGGCCAGCAGGGGTGGGGGAGCACGATGCTTCCAGAAGGCTCTGCCCAGAGAAGGCACTGCACGTGCCAAGTGTCTCTTCACAGGTATGGCCGAGACCAAGAAAACAAGTGGCAGGCCGGCAAGGCCAGGGGCATCTAATCCACCTTCCTGAGAGCTTCCCTGCACTGACCACCTGCCTGCTCTCTCCCTCTCCGCCTGCAGTGCAGTTCGACATGATGCGCGCCTGCAACCTGGTGGCCACAGCAGCACTCGCCGCAGGTCAGCTCACCTTTGTTCTGGGGCTGACAGGCCTGTCCCTGATGTCACCCGACTCCCCGTGCTGGGAGGAGGCCATGGCTGCTGCATTCCAACTGGCAAGTAAGTACCCAGGCAGGCAGGGCAGCCACGCTCTCACCCTGTAGGGGCTGTGGGCCTGTGTGGATTTTTGGGGTCATGAGAGAAGCCTGGAGCCTTTGGTGGCCTGAGAGAGAGCTGCAGCCTTTACCTCTGAATGTGGCCGCCAGCTGCTGGGAGACCCCATGGGGCATCCTCCCTCCCCACCTGCCCCTGTGGGCAAGAGTAAGACAAGCACACGTACGCCAGGGAGCAGTAAGGATGCCGCCACCTGGCTTCGTGTCTCTGTTACACCCTTTTCCACTTTAAACACTGAGATGTCACACTAGTGTGCTGTGCTTTGCTCTTCCAAGTCTGTGGGGCCTGATATCTGATCGGCTTCTCTGCAGCCTATGTGGACCAGCCCAGGTCATGCACCTGCCTAGATGCTTCGGCCAGGGAAGTCTGCACTGGGCAGAGGCAGGAAAGCCTAAGCCTGCCCCCACTCTCCACCCCTTCCCCAGCTAACAGGCCAGGAGTATAGACAGGGATCAGGGTACACACTCTGTCATACACACAGCTTCCCTCCTGTGAGCAGTGCAAGCCACAGTGAGGAGAACTTGCACGTTCCACACTGCTGGGTAGACAGTAAGGTGCCTGCATTTGTACCCGTGTGCACACACCTCTGCTTGCTTGGACACAGATGCAGACGGCCAGACTGTAATGAGGGCCCAGCTCCCTGAGCCATTGCGGTGGGAGGAGGGCCTGCTGGGAGGCCAGGAGGTCTGGCCTCATGGGTACTGGGCCATCAGTGCATGGAGCCTTCTCTGACAGTCTGACCCCACCACCTGCTGCCAGGTTGGGGCCACCTGGGAAAGGGCACACCTTGCATCCTCAGAAGGTTAAGAGTGATGGAGTTGTCATAAGTGACCTGTGGAATTGTTCTGGAGAGTTCCAGACAAGTAGGGGACACCATGGTGGCTGTCCAGCATGACCCCTCATGACCGGCAGGGTATCTCTGATTGTTTTTTGCCTCCCCCCAGCTGCCCCATCTGGCTGACTGTTTTAAGGACCTGGGGCAAGTTCAGGTTTTTTGCTGCTCACTACAACAAGGCAACCCAGAGTCCATGCAGACAGAAGCACAGGCGAAGGGACCACACAGCAGCCCACAGCCAAGCACGGCCCTGTTTAGCCTCCCTGTCAGCCTCTTCTCGGTGCAGAGTGGCAGCATTTCCCACGCTGGATGTGCAGCTACCACAGGGAAGTGGCAGGAAGTCTGGGACAAATCATTCTAGGAAAAATGGAACCCAGGCTCTTAATCTCCCTTGAGAAATGAATGAGGCTGCAGGCTGGGGCGGGTATTCATGTGCTGGAAAGTGTCCTGGGGGAGGCTGGGAGGGCAGATATCAGCACACTAGGCTCTCTGAGCACTATTAATAGCACAGCAGGGTCCTGGGCAAGTCACTTCCCCACAGCTGGGCAGAGGCAGGAAGGGAGGGAATCTCGAGGACCAGAGGACAGGAACTGTGTCCTGGCTCTGTCACCATCAGGGGAGCTTGGTCGGGTACTGAGCCTATGAGAGTCTCAGCTGACCCAGCTTTGATCAGGGATAAGTTCTGCCCCCTCCCCAGGTGATTATGTGAATTAATGATAGATGAAATGTGACCTGGGATCAGTTCTGCCTCCTCCCCTCCTCCATTACTATGGGTAAAAACACAACATTCCCAATGATGGGACTGGTTTAGGAAAGTTACTGGTGTTACCTTCCGCTGACCTTAGGGTCATAAAACAGAGAAACAGTTTTCCTTACTGAAACCACCAATTGCTATCACATGTGACTATCTGAAATTCCATCCCTTAAAGGAGGAAATGGAAGATTTTGAAAATGTGATGGGAAATGCTGGGTTAAATCAAGCCTATTTTAGTGGCATAAAAAAAGCAAAGGCATTAGCTTCTGATTCTGAAAATAACTCCTTCAAGCGGAATAATCAAGTTGATCATATATTTCTTAATAAATCTCAAGGCTCTTACTTGGAATTGTTATGAGAATACTGTGGATCTGGCATATCAAAAATGACAGCTTGCTTCCCGCAAACTTCTTATTTCAGGACAAGATAGTGTTGTTTCAAATAACACATTAAAAAAAAATTGAAATAGGAGAAAGCATACCACTTAACTAAAATCGAGTTGCCTGGCAATACCCCCATGAGTGCAGCTGGAGGTCCCTGAGGGCCTGTCCTGGTCAGGAAGGGTGGTGACAGGAGGGGTATCATGCACTCTCTCTTGACTGCTTCTAGGTGAGCACACACAACCTCTGAAAAGGTTGGAGCAGGCTCTGTTCAAAGATTATCAGGCAGGTGGAGCCCAGGGGAGAAAACCAGAAGCGGCAAGCAGGGGCGCTGGGCATTTTGAATGGTGTGTCCTGTCCCCAGAGGTCACCTCTCCCCCTTGGTGTCCAACCATCACCCCGACAGGTCTGTTTTGCCCAAAAAGGAAATGCATTTTGGCCCTGTTTAGACTTGTTTCATTGACAAACAGGACAGAGAGCGGCTATGTGCTTCTTCTATCAGCTGCTAATTTTAGAGCTGGGTTATTTTCCTGTGCTCAGGCCTGTTTTAAACAGTCGGGAGAGACTGAAGGGCGCCAGGATGTCCTGTCACAGGACGAGGAAACGCCTGCTATTACCTGTTATGCAAGCGAACCCATATCCCAGTGCTTAGGCTGTGTAGGGGCGGGCACAGGGAGAAGGGATGCTCATGAAAAGAGGAAAGGACATGTCCACAGAGCCACCAGAGAGGCGCACCACACTGGGAGGAGGCTCCGTGTTTACTCTGAAGAGAGGCGACGGGTCCCATGCTTTTGCTCAGTCATTCCCCTCTCTGGGCACCAGTGCTATGCTTAGCACGACGCCCGGGTGTGTGAAAGGATCCCCTCTGGCCCTCAGGGCCCCTCTTCCCTGCCTCCGAGGCCCAGGGAAAGCAGTGAAATGTGCGGAGCCCCTGCTGTCCAGGCACATGTGCCACCCTTAGCCTCCTCCAGCAAGTGCCAAACAGAGCTCCCATTCTTCCCACCCTTTCGCTTTCCTCGCTCCTTCTTGTGGCTTCTCCCCTTCCATCTCCATTGCATCTCTGTTCTTCCATGATCTGTGGTCTTGTTGATTGTGCAGCTAACACAGGCAGAGAGGGAGTCAGGGCAAGTGGCCTATGAAAGATGAAAGGTCATCCAGCCTCTGATCTCGCAGCCACTGTGTGACCCTGGAGCAACACAGAGTTGGGACGGGGTTCTGCAGGCAGCCTACTGAAGAGGCTCCCAGCGCTCCCCTGGCTAGAGGATGTGCTGAGCTCTCAGACGTGTCCTGGCTGCAGCGCTGGCTCCAGAGCAGGCCACCTGGGTTCTGCTCCTGGCTTTGCCCCCTGTCATCCCTGGACGAATCCCTCCATCCCCAGTGACCACTCTGACCCACTGGTGTGCAGTCGTCATGGCACTTACTGCTGTTATTCTGGCTTCCCTCTGAAGTCCATCAGTTAACATCCACGCTGAGAAGTAAATGGTCCCGAAGCATGTCCGGCGTGCCCTCGATGCAGAACTTGGGCTCTCCACCAGGCCTGGGTGAGCGCTGAGATGTGGGAGGCCCTCCAGGCACTCCTGCTGTCTCTCTGGATGGGCAAGCTGTCCTTTCTGGTGAGGACTTTGCCAGGCTCTGCTCCTGGAGCAGCAACTCCCGCCAGCTCCTTTGGTTTTCACACGGTATGTGGGACCTCACTTTCTCTCTTCAGGACTAACTAGGTGTGGCCTGAAGAGAACACTTTCAGGTGGGACCATCTAGCAGCCACACAGAGCTCTGTGTTTGGGTCAAGCTGCATCTCCAGAAGCAACTCCTCAGGCATCATTGGAGCCCCCAGGCCTGCCATGCTGTTCAGTCCAGGCACTGGGGCCAAACCAGTGAAGTCATCTCCATGCCCTTGGTCAGTGCCCACATGATGCCCTCTTCAGGTCTGTGCAGGGACCGGTGGCATCCTCTGCATAAAGAACAGGGTTTCCCCTTTGTCTTGGTAGCAGCAGAGATGGGCGCCAGGGCCCGGAAGAGGAGGGCAATCCTGTAAGGTAAGGCTGCAGGCCATGCCTCTTCACCTGCCTCCTCCTCTAAAACAACCCCTCCTTACCCCATTACCCTTGTAACTTATGTAACCAGCTTCCAATCCCTTCTGGAAAATGGTGCCATATAACAAAAAAAAATCCCAACCAGTACATCAAGGACTCTAGGAAGGGTTCCCGACAGCACCAGCCTGTCTCCATGATACCCAGTGGCATTCTAAGAAGATGACTCGTAGAAGTCGACTGTTTTATTCTTAACTGCCTTCAAAATGGCATTTAGGTTTTCCTTGGGAACATTCTCCAACAATTAAAAATCTTTTATGGAAGCTAGCCCACAGGCCCCAACCCTTGTGCTATATGTGCTTTTGTCTCTCCCACGTAGGTGAACTTGCACTTGTCCATCTTCTGACCATTTACGCCTTGGTTTCTATAGTTTGGCACTGCAGAGTTCAGTGTCATCTGCAAACTGAGATGTCTTACTGCACACATGTTCAGTAGCTAGTGGACACAAATGTTCACCAAGGCCACTTCTGACATCGGGCTCTGGGTCGTTCTCTGTCTCCCAGCTGGGCCAGTTCTATCATCATGACAGAAAGCCTCTCAAGTCCAAGTAGGATGCTTCAAAAGTGGAGCTTGCTGTACAATCTGCAAACACTCCTAAAAACCTTACCCAACTTCATGCCTACTGGCCTCCTTTTTCTACTTCTGGAAATCATAAGATTTGTTCTTGTGATGGCAAAATTTACACATGCACTAAAGGTCCCTCAGTCTACCTCCCTGAAGATGCAGATTTTATCAGTCCTTAAAGTATCAGTAGAGCTGATAAATACTAAGGTGGTATCTCATGAACTGGTGGGGAAGTCTGTTGTTTTCTCAGACTTGGGGATCTTCTTGTGGAAATATACAATTTTCTGTCTTGTTTTGTTTGACAACAAAGCCGTGCTTTGCTGGGTCTGGATGGTTCACTTGGCACCTCTTGTACCCACTTCCCAAGCACCAGTCTCCATCCCCGCCATCCACACTCAGCTCTCCTTCCTAACCATCTTTTCCAGCTGCCGAGGGAGCTTCGGAGTACCGTGCTTCCATGGAAGCCATGAGCATGGGACGCCTGCTGCTGATTCTCACTTTCCCCTCCCAGAACCTTTCCCTCTGGAGAGGACCCTTGGGTCACCACCATCTTGCTGCTCACAGTAGAGGATGCCAGCTCAGCAGGGCTTTGAGATGGTCTGAGTGTCTGCTCTGCAAGACTTTTCAGGGCCAACCATGCCGGCTCAGGGGCACAGGCACTGGTTCTGCAGCTGTGTGGAACGTCAGGGATAAGCCCCAGGGCCTGTCCACTCATGTCATCTGTGCGTATGTTTGACAGCCATCCTGAAAGGAAAGAGGCCTGTGACAGAAGCCGAAGCCCCAGGAATCAGGCAGGAAGGAAAGGAGGGAGGAGGGGGCTGGCAGGGCGGCTGGGCTGTACCTCGTACCGCCCACAGCCACTCACAGAAAGAGACTGTTTGCTTTGGCAACACAACTTTATGAGGCGGAATCGATTCCATGAGCAGAATTTCGTGTGTTTGCTAAAACGTTTCCCTTAGATTTGTTTCTAGACAAACTGATCAACATGGTTGAAAAGTCTAGGGAGAAAAGTCTTCAGGGGAAATGGGAAACTTCAGCGTCTAAGGCCAGCCCCAGCCTTCCCTTTTCTGTTTTCTTCCACCCCTTCTTACTTCCCCCTAGCGGAGAAGTTTATGGAAGTAAAAGTCTACTTTTATTTCAGCAGCATGCCTGTGCACAATGCACCTATGAAGCTGACTTTTAACCGTCAGCCTTTCACCAGTGTTGGGAGGTCAAGGTGATTAGAGAAGTGTGTGGCTGCCCTCACCTCTGTGTCTCCGTTTGCTTTCTCCTGTCGACACACAGGACACATGCAAGAGTCCCTTGTACTATGTACTTTGTACATACACTTCTGTTGGTCAGTGCAGGATTTGGATGGCTGTCAGCTGCAGGAACCACACAGCACACCCTAGCAATTGTGTTCTGCCTGCTTCCTTGTGCTGGGACAAAGGCAAAGTCCCCTCTTTGCATGACATGTGTCTCTGGGCCAGCCCTGTCATCACACCTCCTGTCTCCGCCCATGCACTTAGAGCCACTCAGGTTTTTCATGGGGTCCAGGGCTTGGGACCAGTATCCTGGTGGGTCCCCTGCATCTCACTGGTGTATGAGAAGATAGTTCCAAACTTATAAACCTTTCTGTCTAGCTGTGTTCTATGCTGAACCAAAACAAAACAGAAGCCAGCACTGGCCTTTACATGGAATAAGTAACCTAAATGTAAATTTAGTTAACGTTTTTTGTTTTTTGTTTTTTCACACAAAGTACATACACAGAAGTTTCCTCTCTGCTTCTCTGGGGATAAAAAAGCCTAGTAAGGTACAGCCTCTAAGTTGCACCACCAGTTAGAGACGTGAGGTCCCCAGAACTCTGATCAAAGTCAGATTTTTGATACAGTTGAAAACTGCTAGATTTTCAATAGTTTTCAGGACTAACCATGAGAGGGAGACCTATCCTGTTCCTTTTTACTTTGTAACAGTATCTGCCTGTTAGGCTCAGTAGTTATACTTGATCCATCATCTTGATCATTTCTCCAACCTGTACATTCAGGGGCTCTACCCAGGTTGTTTGTACACATGCGAATTTGTACTTCTTTAATCAATTTATCCATACTCTGAATGTCCTTTCATCTTATATATTTAAAAGTAATGTTCTCGGAAGTAGATACACACTCTGAAACCTAAGTTTGCATGTGTGGTAAGCAATACAACTAGCCCCAGGAAAGTAATAAACACATTCAAATAGCCTACCCTACTTTCAAAAGCACATGCTACAGATCTGAAGAAAGCAAGCAACACTCATGTGTTACCAAAAGTATTTGAGAAAATAAGTAACAGTAAAACAACAAACCAGTTAAGTACCCTGTGATGCTTCTTCTGTGAGGCCTGAGGGACCCAGCCTCTCAGGGTTGGGACAACGCTTCCTTTGCTACCAGGGAGAGGACCAGCAGAAACTCTTCTGGGTGGCACTGGGCTGCTGTTCTGCCTGCACACTCTGATTCGCTCCATGACTTACTCTCTCCACCCTTTATTTAGGTTTGGGGTGTTTTCCCACACGCTTGCCCCCACCCTCAAGTGTGGAAGGGCCTCCAAATGCCACCCTCTGGGAGGGTGTGCCCATCCCCCTGGTCCCTGCTTCCCCAGGCACCACGATTCATTTCATCTCCATCCCCCAAGAGGTACACCAGTTCCCTAAGGGCAAGTCAGCGTTCCTTAGCCATCTCTGTGCGCAGAAGCAAACGCCCGATGTGCTCCCGTTACACAAGTAGAGACTGAACAGGGCCGCTGAATACGGGCATGGGGAACTGATGCACCTGGTCCTTGGGCTCAGTGTGGCCTTCTACGAATTTTGTGAGGCACTAGTATAGAGGCACTAGCCCCAGTGCAGCATCTATGCAATCATGGCCAATAGGTCCTCTCCCTCTCAAGTGTTCTGGTCACTAAAAAAGTTTAGGCCGGCGTTCCTCCATCTCCTTTCCCACAGATCCATGTGCATTTTATTCTGTCGCATTACTTTGATTTGCCTCAAATTATTCACTCAACAAGTAAGTACACAGAAACTTTCGGGGAGGTTGTGGTCAACAGTGGGGCAAGCTCCAACCCCAGAGCCTGCCCTCTGGAGGAGGAGGCATGAGGAACACATGTGGGCAAACAGACACAATCACGACAGCTGGAGGAGGGCCAGTGCTGTAAGTCAGGCGAGGATGCACGTGACTTTAAACTGAGCCTCAAGGACCGAGAGCAGGGAGGGAGCCCCTCCTCTTCTGGGCTGTTGAAGTCAAGGGAAAGCACAAAAACAAACCCAAAGCAGGGTGACTCAGCATCTCAGAGGAACGGAGAGGGGCCTGCATGGCCACAGTGCAGTGGAAACAGGAACCACAGGTGGCCAGGGAGGAGATGGAGACCAGGTAAGGCCACTGAACCAAGCCGTGGAGTCCAAGCAATATCCTAAGGCCATGGGAAGCCATGGGAGGGGGGTGTTTTAAGCACTGGGGAGAAAGGCTGCGTGTTTTGTAAAGATCACGGCACAGCTGTGGGAGCCAACTGTCAAATGCATCATGTCCTCAGCGAGGTTACCCAGCACAGCCACAGAAACCCAGAAATGTCCCTACTGTCATGCCCAGGCTCGGGAAGGGCTTGCTAACTGAAGAATCTAAAATAAACTGCACTTTAATCCTTTAAAATATTTTACTGTGAACTATAGACACAAAGGAATTGATGCAACTTGTGTGGACTCCTGCAAACATGCCATGATCAACACTGAGGAGCCTCCTCCCCACAGGTGGCCACTCTCCTGTATGAGCCAGTCATGCCTGTGTTCTTCTTACAGTTTTATTCCCTCAGTTTCCCTAAACAGCCACTTGTGGAGCTGAGCTGGTGTCTGAACTATGTACAGATGAGCTGTCCCTAGTGTGTCCCTTGTGACTTCATCCTGGGTCCCCCACAGCTCTGGGGCTCTCCCTGATGACGTGTGGCTCATGTCTTCTATTCCTGAGTCCCTCCTCCTTGTTGGACAGTAGTCCACTGCTGGCTTGGCCAAAGTTCACCCATCCATCATGGATGCGCATTTTGAAGGCAGCTGATCTGGGGCCATGATCATGTGAGTTCTCCTCCTGGGAGTGGAATTGCAGGTCTCAGGGCAGCACCACACTATCTTGTAAGTGGATGTCGTCAGTAAGCTCCCTCTGCTCTGCAGCTGTGCCAGTGCTCAGTGTTTTCTCTCTTGTTTTTGCCATTCCAGGGCGTGAGTGCATTAGTCCATTCCAGAAGGTTTAGGGTCAGCTCTTTCAACCAAATTCTCATAATTCACAAGTATCTAATTAAAATGTCTTGCAATGAAATCCAGGTCCTCTCTCTGTACGCATCAGTGACAGAAAATGATCCCCAAGTCAGACTACAGAGCAGTGAGGGGGTCGACCCTACTCAGCAGTTCACCCAGAGGCTGCAGGGGCCCAATTCCTTTATGCTGCCCCACTGGGACGCGTGATGTTGTGGAGCTAGAGCAGAGGCCACGGGTCTTTCAAATACTTCTGTGACATGCCCAGACTGAAAGGAAGCTTTGTAGAAGGGAGACCATGGGCTTTGGTCATGGCTGGGTGGATGCTGTGAAGGTCAGCCACTGCTGTATGGGTAATGTCCTTCTGACCACTCTGGCTTTTGGTCTTGCATTGCCCACCTGTGGGGCCTTGACTCCCCCAAAGGCTCCTGCTGCCCCTGCCGTGAGAGCCCTCACACTGCACCTCACCGGTCTCACCTCAGACACATGCTGGCATTCCAGCATGCTCGCCACCACACCTGTCCTGCCTCTAATTTCACCTCTTCTGAGCCTTGACACAAGTATAATACATTCCCTTGGCTGCCACACAGGGACCAAAGACACCGTCAACATGAGAGGACACATGTTCAGAGTATTCTCATTTTCATTACGCAAAGCACAGGCTCTAATTCATTTACCCCACTAATGCAAACATCAGTACCACACAATCATAAGCAGAGGATACATTCGTCACTGGTAGAAATGCCAGAAGTTTCTATCAGTTAGTATGCATTACACACAGAATGTTATTTTTAATAGAATGGAAGTATTCAGGAGTTTCCATGTAAAAAAAACTCCACGAATATTATAAAGAATTAACATGGAGATTAGTCACTGTCATTGTTTAGGACAAAACAAAGATAGATAAGCATTTAATTCATACTTTCTGGAAGGTATAATGATAAGATGATAATGTCTGGGTTTTTAGAAAAATCAAACCTGTTATCCATTTCTCTCTGTTTCTGTCTTCTCTTCTCTCTTTATCTCTGTCTCTCTTTCTCCCCCAAACTCTACCCCATGCTGTTCTTTGCTCTGGGATCACTCAGGGCCATGCAAGATTTGGTTTCCTGAAGAAGGCAAGGGAGACCATTGGAAGTGAAGACCAGTGTGAACAGATGCATAGGTGTCAATATGCAGGCCAGGTGGAGGGCAGCAGTGGGGCTCAGCATGGCCAGAGTCCCAGGGAGGGACGTGGACAATCCAAGCAGGGTGGGGGAGTTTGATCTGGACTGGTCCTAGTTACAGAGAGACTCTGGCATTTTGAGTACAAGAAACAGATTCACCCTGGTTACCGTAACAGAAGGAGGGGGTGGGTGGGGCATTAGTGGGGCTGGGGCTGAAAGCTGGCCAAGGTAGGGGAGGCAGGGACTCCTGGGCCCACCCAGGCCCTTGCTTCTGCCCTGTCTTTCTCACTCTTGCTGGCCACAGCTCCAGCTCAGTTCCACAGCATCCTAGATGATCTTTGGCTGTGTCCCTGCAGCTGCAGGGGTGAGAAGGGGCAGGGCCACACGGACAGCTTTCTAGGCAGCAGGACAGTGGCAGCCTCATTTCCATCTCGGGGGTCTGAGTTTCCAGCTAGGTTAAGACTGCAACTCTCTCTGTGTTGCCTTCTCTATCAAACTGCAGTTCCTATTATCCTATTTGACAGATTCTGGGCATGAAATACCAATTTTCCTGTTGTACGAACTAAGAAAATCAAGTCTTTGGAGCTCCTCAGAGATAAAACTATATTGCCTGAGCCTGGGGGTTCAAGACCAGCCTGGGCAACTTGGTGAGACCTCGTCTCTACAATAAATCACAAAAACTAGCCAGACATGGTGGCATGCATATGTAGTTCCAGCTACTTGGGAGGCTGAGGCAGAAGGATCGATCGCCTAAGCCCAGCAGGTTGAGGCTGCAATGGCCGTGAGTGTGCCATGGCACTCCAGCCTGGGCAACAAGAGTGAGACTCCAACTCAAAAAATTAAAAAAAAAAAAAAAAATAAATAAATATATATATATATATATGTATAACCATAAAAGTAAGTGCGACTGTCGTATTACTAACTATGAACAAGACCATATTAAGTAGGGTGAGCTCATTATCCATTTCCCCTTCTCTGGTTCCAGACTTTGCATAAAGAAGGGAAGGACATAAAGAAGGGAAAATATGCAGGAGAGGGCAGGGATGTGAGCACGGGCGCCATGGAAGCGAGAGAGAGAGTCTGGAACTAGGGACGTCTGAGACGTGAAAGAAGAGCACTAACACAAACAAGGGCCCTGGACAAGGCCTCCCTCACCTTCTACTTGCCTTCTGAAGTCAGACTGTAGGCTCCCTTGAGTTTTGAAAGAAAGTCTCTAGTTCCTCTGAGAGAAAAAGCTAAGAACAAGAACGTTCTCATGAAGTTAAATATCAATCTACGTTGTTTCTAGATAAGATTTAGAAAATATCTGTGTTTGCTTTTACTTTGAATGAATTGAGCATTTACAAAAGTTAGAGATGAACTTAACACAAAATTGCTGCTTGCTTTGCCTGCATGGAAGTTGGTATTGCAAGTGCTAGTGCTCACTTGAAGGAAAGGCCTGACACCTGGCTGGGCCACAAGAACAGAGCCCAGGACAGACTGCTTCCTTCGGGAGCCACCCAGAAATTACTCCGACACACCATCCCTCCACAGCCGCCAGACCCCCAAAGTCCTAAGCACCCACAGAAGGCCCAATAAAAAGTGGCTCAACACTAATGCAACTGCACCGTCAAGCAGGCTCATCACCCTCTCTAAGACAGGGCTGGGGAAGAGATGGCACTCTAAAGCAGAAGTTTCTGCAGTCCTCTTACCAGCTCAGGCGAGGCCTTCTAAACGTTCCTCTTCCATTTGCAGGTTTTGTCCTGGTCATTGGGCTGGTAACTTTCTACAGGATTGGCCCATACACCAGCCTGTCCTGGTCGTGCTACCTGAACATTGGCGCCTGCCTTCTGGCCACCCTGGCAGCAGCCATGCTCATCTGGAACATTCTTCACAGGAGAGAGGACTGCATGGCACCCCGCGTGATTGTCATCAGCCGCTCCCTCACCGCACGGCTTCGCCGTGGGCTAGATAATGACTATGTGGAGTCACCATGCTAACAGTCACCCTTCTCAGGACTTTGTGAATATTCACTATAATGGAATCATCTAGAAACTGAGGGACTCTACCAAGGCATTTTCACTGCTTGTGCAGAGGTGCATGATAAGTCTGGGTGCCCTGTGTACACGTACGTATCATACGCATGTACTATGTTATATATAAGCATATTATATGTCTACATGTGGTGTGTGGCACCCTTGTTCTGCCATGATCTTCTCCAGGCAGCACAACATGACTTCCCACTCACACATGTTTCAAGGGTGGAGGCTAGACCCTGAGGCACAGGTAAGGCAGTGCGTGGCCACCCTGCTCTCCACCTTGGTTTGGGATTAATTTATTCGACATCTTCAGAGAGGGGCATCCCCAGCCATATTTTACACTTTGGTAAAGCAGAACACCCAGGCAGATTTGTTGAAATATCCATGATATTCCTTGAGTGAGTCTGAATTTATAACCAGATAGTAATGATTTTTAACAGACTCATGTTCGTGTATGTTTCTCTCCTGATTATTTTTCTAAGTTAAAAATAAATGCAAACCTCTTAATTCTGTCTAAAACTTGTGTTTTATCCACCTATACTGCCACATGGGTGAAAAAATTTGACCAATTTTTCTGTGATTTTTTTTGGGGACTGACATTAAGAGTTGAAGTGACCTATTCAAAGACCTGGGAGCCCACGCCCTTATTCATGAGCCTGTTCAACCGAGTCTCCAAAGCCTATGTTCTTACAGACTCTCTAATTAACAGCTAGCAGAATAAGAGGAAAGAAGTCTATTTGCTTTTTAAAAAAATTCAAGAAGACAGGTTCACTTTTTTCCCCCAAGAAAAATCTTCAACCTCTCTTCAGCAGAATGCTTGGTGGGACACAAAACACCTCCATGAGGCTACCTTGATTCCAAAGAGCCCTGTTTCTTAAATCTGTAAGAGATGAATAGTCCATAACTCCTTGGGTTGGGCAAAAACATCTAAGATCTGCACCTCAGGGGCCAAAACTGACCCATGTTCCCCAGAACCCAAAACCTATGACCATGGTTGCCTGACCACATTTGTAACCATGGTCCTGGGGCCCTGCCTGGACGCTTCCTCTGACCGGTGCTGTACTGCTCAACCCCACAGCCACCCAAAGGCAGGGCTCACGATTGGCATCTGCCAGAAGGAGAAACACGATGGAGCTGGTGGTAGCATGCAAAGCCAGGGCCTAGCCACCTGGCTACCCACCTGCTATTGAATGTTTAGCCTTACTGCTTCCAACCTTCCAGCAAGCATAAAGTGATCAGTTTGGATTTTGAGCCCGTGTTGCTCCAGGAATCTGTCTTCAATTGATGATAATTAGAAAGCATTTATGGACTGACCATCTGCGACATGCCTAGCACACAGTGCAGATAAACAGGCTCGTGTCCACGAAACACACTGACGCAAACAGTTGGCTCCTGACATCCCCCACTCGACTTTTTTTCTACAAGGAATTTTTATTTCCAATCATATGCTAAAAAGAATAGTTTTAAAAGAATAATGGAATATCTAAGACTGTACAATTCTGCTAATATTATGCACATGACATTATAAGCGTATATCAAAGTTTTGAACTCGGCCACATGGTCAGTTACGTCTGTGGTCATGATTATAGTAAGTGAAAAGCAATCAGAGAAAGGCCGGGCTGTGGCACTCAGCCTCTCTGATGCACATTCACAGTGGAAAGTCCTTGTCTACACAGCTAGTGTGGATAAGCCCTGCCCAGAGGGAATGAAGGTTTGGCCAGGCTGTTACAGAAGGACAGTGGGCCGGGGTCCTGAACCCTCTGGGACATTCTGTGAGGCACTTTCTGTGTAACAGGCATCTTCACTGCCAGATGAAGGGAGGTCCTCACTCCAGGCAACTTAATTCTATGCCTTTCTTTTCCCATTTTATATTCGCTCTTCAATACTTTTTCTACCCTTTGGAATTTATATTTTTTGAGTCAAGGTTGCACTCTGTCACCCAGGCTGGAGTGCAGGGGCATGAGCACAGCTCACCGAAGCTTTGACCTCCTGGTCTCAGGCAATCCTCCCACCTCAGTCTCCAGAGTACCTGGGACTACAACATAGGCCATTCTTATATTTTCTATAAAAATGAGGTCTCACTATGTTGCCCAGGCTGGTCTCAAACTCCTGGGCTCAAGCGATCCTCTCATGCCTCCCTAAGTGCTGAGATGACAAGTGTCAGGCACTGCACCCAGGCCCGTTAGAAATAAAAATCCATCAAATGCTCTTGCAAAGAATTTCTGAATTCTCTCAGGAATGGTGCTTCTAGTCAGCCCTTGAATGATAATTTCTTTTACAGCAATTTTAATTCTGTTTTTGCTTTGCTGTTTTTAGTGTTTACTTAGCAAAACCTTTTCTGTTTATGAGGAATTACTCCCAGAGAGACAGGCATTACAAGTATTTAGCAACTGCAGAACTTTTGACTGGGAAGCGTCCAGAATACTTCAAAATAAACCAAAACAATGACATAGCCCGAGAGGCTCCCAGCACCACTGAGGCTGACAGCCAGGCTCACTGGCTGCCCACAGCCTCCTGGGCATCGTGAAACGTATCTGCTGTGCAGCAGTGTACCAGGTATGCCCTGGCATCTGTGAGCTTGGTGGCATTTCATTGAGTGGAAAGACCATGAAATACACCATGACACAGTCACAAGAGAGTTAATGATTTTAAAAAGCTAATTTAGAAGAAAGGCATAAAGAAAGGAAAGAACCTAAGAGGTGTGTGTACATCATCTCCAGACATCTCAGGGAATGAAATCCTCACCTTTTGATGAGTTTGATAGATTTGAAGGCTTCGTCCATGTCTCCAACGGTGATAAAGAAGCTGAAGTTGAGCATGGCATCCCGAGTGGGTTTGTCACAGTCCTCTAGCCCGACGAAGTCTCGCAGGGGTCTCCAGGCGACCATCTGGGGGGTATGATGATACCCAGAATCCTCCTTGTCTTCTCTATCTGCTTCTTCAGGCTAAATGACAAAGGGCCCCATTTGTTTGTCGATTCCTATGTAAAGCAAGTGCCTATACCCTAGCTCTTCCTCTAGATTTATCTCAGTTATGGGGAAAACATGTATCTGCAGACAGATATGGGTATTCAGCAACAGGCCAAGGAGTCCCTGCCAGATGCACTGAAAACCTTTGCATCACTGGAAAGGATCAGAGCTTTTGGCTCTGGTTTTAGATAATGGATAAACAAAGGCTATATCCCTGCAAACTCATTTTTCAGTCTCTAACTCACTAATCTCAAATTTTCAACAGTTAAGAATGATTATACCAGGCTGGGTGCAGTGGCTCACACCTGTAATCCCATTACTATGGGAGGCTGAGGCAGGAGGATTGCTTGAGCCCAGGAGTTCGAGACCAACCTGGCCAACACAGCAAGACCTCGTCTCTACAAAAAAAAATTAGTCAGATGTGGTGGCGCACACCTATAATTCCAGTTACTTGGAAGGAAAAGGTGGAAGAACTGCCTGAGCCCAGGAGGTCAAAGCTGCGGTGAGCTGTGATCGTGCCACTGCACTTCACCCTGGGTGACAGAGCAAGACCTTGACTCAAAAAAAAATTTTTTTTAATTTAAAATTAAAATAATATTAAAAAAGAATGGCTGTAACAGTTCCCATGTCCCAGGTATGTTTGTCAACTACAAAGACTTTTTTTTACATGTATACATATCCAAAAGCTCTCCTGAAATTAGGAAACAGCAGCATAATTTCAGGTAGAATTTTCCAAAACAATAACCTGGCTTACTCATGTACCCTCTACTTGTGTTTTTCAGACATGTCATCAACCTACTATAACACTTCCCCAATAGGCACACAAAGAGGAACATTTCAATGGATCCTAACATAAAAGCACAATTCTAAGCTTGTACTGTGTGTGGGGACAGCCTCCTTGCCTGGGCATCTTTTTATATCTGGCACCTTGAAGAAAGAGATCCCAGGGGGAATGCTGTCCCTGTGACAAGTCCTTTCAACTGCTCATGTTCTCTTCAGTCATGTGTTCCTCTCTCCCTGCTGGATCAGAGGCTCTGCGCCCCAGGCCCAGGGCAGAGCCCCACCCCTGTTTACTTCTCTGTCTCTGCAGTCCCATTCCTCTGACTTGCTTGCATACTCCCTGTGGGGGGGGTCATGATACACCCTCCCTGGGCCAGGCTTCCCTGGAAGTCTTCCATCTGCTGCTACTCTGTAACTTCCTGAGGGGTGACTCCCACCACCTGCCTTCCCAGCTCAGCCCCATCAATTCCCCAATCTCCTTTAGAAGTTGACCTGCAGTGCCTCCTTTAGAAGTTGACCTGCAGTGCCAGTGAGCAGGCCTTACAGAGGACACAGAAGCTGACCTGGGCCTTGAAAAAAATGGATGGGATTGTCAGACCCAGCCATGGGTGGGGAGGCCCTTCCAGGTCAGCACGGAGCATGGGCAAGGGCCTCACGGCAGCCCTCAGACTGGGCAGCTTGAATCTAGAGTCCATGGATATTTGTAACAGGGCCACACACAATCCACTGAGTGATAAAGGGTTTGGGCTCGTTCTACACTGTGTAGGAAACTGTCAGAAGCTGTACAAGGGGGACCAAAAAACCCCGGAATTTACAAAAAAGTGTGTATTTATTCTTACATGTTTAAACTTCAGTCACTGTCAAAACACTCAGTTTGATGCACGACATCTTTCGAGACACTTTTTCCACCACTCAAAACAGTTTTTGAACTTATCAATTTTGATGCCTTTTAGTGCTTCTGCCATTTTTTTGTCTCACCTCTTTCACACTGGCAAATCATTTTCCTTTGAGGAGTTTTTTCATGCAGAGAAATAAAAATAGCCACTCAGAGGGAGACCAGATGAATAGGGAGAGGAGGGTATGGGGGTCATACCACTTTTGGTCAAAAACTGCTGACCACTCAGCACTATGTAGGCAGCTTATTCACATAAATTACTCATTAAAAAAGGGGCGAACGCATTAAAAGTATCTCCAATAAAAGTCACTGAAGCTGAATGTAGCCTCTCACAACAACAGTAGCTGGTCCACTGACGCTGATGGATTCCTAGAAGATCTACCTAGTGGGGGAAGTCTGCACTACAAGGAGCCCACCCTCCAAAAGATAATTCTGGGTTTTTTTGGGTCCCCCTTGCATGTACACAAATGCAACAGGAACTCTTGCCTGCTCTGGTTTAATACGTTGCGAGGAATCAGCCTAATTTTCCACAACAACGTCAGCCTTGATGTGGATCTAGTGAGACCCAGCTTGCTGTGTGAGCGCACCCAGGAATTCTCATGATGATCGCATCTGCCTACAGCCCTGGGAGTAAGGGACTATCTATCCCATGTCACAGCCAACTGGCTACACAGTGCAAGGGCTGAGGCCCAAGAGCTGCTGGACTCTAAGCCACTATTCTCAACCCTTGGAGAAAGTAGTTGAATGTAGGCAGAAAAAAATCTGAATGAAAGCAGCTTTAAAGGAGCAAAACACCCTATGGCTATTTCTCACTCCATTTTAAAAGCTGAATTAATCAAACTCCCTGTTTTTCAAATGTGGGAAACTAAGTACTTCCCATATCACACACACCAGTGGGATAGCTTCTTGTGTCACATGTCCAAGCTTGGACTAAAGCTAGGGAGCCACTTATAAGCTCTGCTAAGTGACAAGGCGCCATGTGCAAATAGAGGGCTGACACCAAGTATCTCTGGCTTCCCAACAAACCTCGTTACAACGAAAATGCAAGCTCAGCAGAAAGTACCAGGACACAGACAACACACTAGCTTAACACAAAGAGAGAAAAGGATCTGGGAAAACTACAAAGCGAAGGTAACAGAACAGCCACCTGGATGTCTGTACTTACAGCTGCTTTATACATGCCTCCTCTCTGAAACAACAACTATGAGCAGTGGTGCATAAAAGAAGACAAGAAATGAGAGAGAGAAAAGAAAAGACACATGAATGCGTAGAAGAAACAGAAATCCATAATGTAAACTAATGGTGAAAAACTCAATAGAAAGAACTTAAAATATCTTTCAGAACTTTTGAATCTTCAAATCAAAGCAAAATTAAAGTGCATAAGGATCATAAAATAGATTGAAATTCAGGAAAATGCCATTCTGGTGATACTAATCTATTAAAATAAGGGAATAAAGAAAACATGTATTGACAGGTAGCAGGGACTCCTTACGCTAGCAAATCACATCGATACTTTCCAGTCTTCACAAAGATCAATCCATTCTACCGCAGGCAAAGATTCAGTATATATGTGACCCATCAGGCCAATAGTCATGTGGTGACCTGGGAAAAACAGAGCCAACCGCACACCAATGCATTCGTGTTTCACACGCCGCATCTGGGTGCAGCTGGCTGTACACGAGGTTCTAGGAGAATGAGAACCAGAGACCTGCCCACATCTGGTCATATAACTGCCACAAATCAAGGAGCAGCACTACCCCCATATTCTTTATGCCAAATCCTGTTGAAGTAAATACCAGCTCTGGGAGGTCTGGGTAGAGACCATACACTTGATTTGGCTATGATGGCAGTTTACACAGTGAAGTTAGCGTTAGCTTCTGTGGCTATGTAGACACAGCCACACACAGGACTGTCCTTCCTCTTCTCTAAATGTCCCTCTGAGTCTAGTCTCCCTCCATCCCAGTTTAAGTGCCCCCACCTTTGTATACAAAAGTAACACATGCTAATTATACAAAATTGTAAAAGGAGACAGTTCATTCTTAAGACTGATTTAAAGTCACCTAGAGCAACTCTTTGGTACCCCTCTCACTGCTGGGAGCTTTCCTGTCTTAACAAAACTCCTTACTTTCTCAAAAAATAAAATAAAATAAATAAATAAATAGATAAAGAAATAAAAAAGTAAAGTCATCTATGCACAAAGCCAAAAACAATCTAGGTAAAAGTCTACACAGTTTAGTCCTTCCTCTGATATGACAGTAAGAAGAAAATGGCAGGGAAGCCGACCCACATGCTCGTTGAGGTGTGAGTCCTACAGGAGAGAAATGTCTGCATTTTATGGAAACAGCAGCAGCCAGCGGTACCCCAGGTCCTGAGAAGCTGGTGGCCCCCAGTCCCTCACCTGTGGGGGCTCATCAACAGGCGTCAGCTCAAGACACAATCCTGAGTCCTTAGGTCCAAGGCTCCTTTGTGGGAAAGCCCCATACATGCTCTGGGTGTTCCCGGAGGCTGAGAACAACTGGCCGGGTGGCAAGTGGAGCCATTCACTCAGGGCTGAGCACTCCAGTCTGGTCTCAGATTGCTCTTGGGGCAAACATGTGTCACTTTTCTGAAGATAAACCACTGATCCTGTAATCAGCACATCATTCCAGAAGCAGAGAATGATTTGATTTCAGTCTAGAATGGACCTTGGTGATGCTGGGACTAAGTCCCAGGGAAAGTAAATAATTCATTCTAAATAACCTATTGGGGTAACTACACACGTGTGCAGCAATGATCCCATTCTACCAAAAACTGAAATACATCCATGCATGTGACTCATATACATGTACGTAGGTTCAGAAACCTCCAGAAAGGAGGCACCAGCCTACTCATGACAAACATCTCTTGGCTGGATCATAGAGATTTGTACCGTCTTTGGCCTTAGGTTCTTTATTTGTAGATACCAAATTTTTTTACAGTGAATATAGGAATATGTAATTTTAAGAAAGGAGCTAGAAAACACACACACACACACACACACACACACACACACACACACAAAACTGAAAGATGTCAAGTCTTCAGGGGAAAAGCCAAAAGAGAAGAGTGTGGAGTCCTGGCCCCTGAGTCACAACCAAGAACTCTTCCACCTGGTGACGCTGCTCATCAGCATGACTTCTGTCTATCCCGAGAGCAAAACCACTTCGCCTCATTTTTCCCAACACAGGAGACCTCAGTGTTTGCTACAATTTCAGGTGACGGATCATAGCAGATGGCTGATCTCATTTACTGAGAGGTGAGCCCCATGGAACCTTGAGGGCTATCTCACATTTCAGAACCCAGACAAGCAGGGGGGAGAAGAGAAAATACCTGTGTAGATTTCATGAGATTCATACCTTTTTTGTGAAGTAATAATGGGGTACTTCCATTCCCAGAAGAGCCTGGTAGGCAGGAGGCTGGGGAAAGCTGTCGTGAAGCAAGAAGCCATGCTCTTCCGAAATGAAGAATGACAAGATCAAAACATCGGCCTGGAACAGAAAGAAAAATATCGCTCCAGTTTTAATCTGGCAATGCAGTTTTCTATTTTGCTTTTGCTTTCTATTTTCACTGCCAGAATGTTTACAAATATCTAGAGAAAGTAGAGAGAGGAGCATGTGTACACACAGATCATCAACTCTTCTCAGAGGCTCTACCAGGGGTTCTCAACCTTCTGTCTGCTCCACTTGGGAACACCAGCACATCTTTTGGAGGAACGCACCTCATGCAGTTTGTGACAGCCAGATCCTTCTGAGTAACTGATGTCTTGTAGCAAAGGCCAATCCTTCCCACCCCAAGTTGGTGACGAAACTCAAAAGAGCTCTAGTGTTGTAAAAGTTCTCCCCTTAGGTTTCCTTACTCTGATTTAAAAATCAACCATAGCAGCAACAAAAAAGAGTCTCTACTCTGCTTTACAGAACAGGGACTACACAACACAGACTGAGTGCTCTGCTGGCCCTGTCACAATTGCATGAGCAATCCCAGGACCACGTCCCTCTCCTGCAGTAGCTTCTGAACAGGAAACAGTAAGAGAGGAGGGAAAGTGGGCCTTTCCTTGCTACCATGGTGTGAATTCTTGCAGTTGTGCATCCTCATCACAAAAGACAAAAGGAGCTACTTGACCAAACTTTCAGGAAATGACCTTCACAGTGGGCTACCTTCATCACTGCCTGGAGTCATCACTATACTCTCTATCTTGAAAAAAAAAGCCTCTTGCAGTTTCTTCCTCTTCTTTATCCAGTGTTAAAGATGATACCTCGACACATTCTCCTGCTGAGATTCAGACGCAAGGATTGGATCTGCTTCTGAAATCTCAGGGTATCGACACAGACTGCAGATTATCTCAAGGGCCCAGACTTTTACCACCCTGGGAAGGGAAACTCCTTTGGTGCTGAGACAAGTCATGAAGTTTTAGGGCTGACCGTCTTTTGCTGACTTATTTGAGGATCCTACACATAAATTCCTCTAAGAATGAGTGGGTTATAGAGAGACACACGCAAATCGCTGGGCTTTCCCAGGGAACGTACGAGGTCTTGTGAGACACAAGACTTGGAACATGTCAGAGTCCCAGCTCCTACTGGTGGCTACGGGTAGACGGGCCCCAGGGTACAGTTCCAGGGCCCTGAGAGTTCACCAGTGTGGCAGTGGGAGGCCTCATAGAGGTTGGGGAGCATGCTGGTGAGAACAGAGGGCAGGGACAGAGGTAGGAAACTGCTTTGGTGAGAATCTGCCTCGTGTGAGGGGCGCGGAAAGATGGAATGAATGAGCAGTCGGGCATGCTGCCTCAGATTCAATCACATGGTATGCTGACACCAAAGGGTTAGTTCACAAGCTTCCGTTAAGAGCTCTGTTCTAGAGGGAGGATAACACGTGGTAGTTAAGGTAACAAGAGAACCAAATAATGACATTAGGGCCAGACCAGACAGAAAGGGTGGAGCCAGTCCATGGGTGGAAACCTCAAAGAGGAGACACCACACCCTAGTTTTTGTGCCCAGCTCCAAATGAACCTAGTGGTCATCAATTCACAGAAGCGGTTCTGAAGCTACAGTGACGCTCCTTCCAGTGGGAACCATGAGGCCAACTCTCCACTCCACATGTATGAATTTTCATAATCATTTTCCCATAGACAATGTTACAAAGATCTTAAGGCTGGCAGGTGGTCACTACGTGTGTCTAAACACAAACGCTACAGGCAAGGTAGTACCGTGGGGCTGGTGCTCCGGTCTGCGAGGGACTGTTGGTCTGCGGCCTGCGGCTGGGCGCCCAGCACTTCCTGCACAGCCGCACACACAAAAAGCCTGGGCTCACCCTGATCCCAGAAATGGCTCACGGGAACATAGTTTGTCAGTCTCTCATCTGCAAAGAGGGGGGTCCTAGAAGAAAAGGAAAATGCATCCTCAACACAGGGGCAATACTCTTGTCACCAACCTCCTGCACGCATTCGTGGGTCTCGAGGCACTGTCCCCAGGCCACAGTCTCAACTTTGCAGAGACCCTCTGCACCCCACGGTGCCAAGCGTCCTGTCGGAACAAAGTTTCTCAGATTTTAACAAACTGGTTAAGAGGCCGAGTAAAGTCTGGTTTGAGAGAGACATGGAAGCCTGATGCTTTGACTCTGGAGGTCTTATGGAGGGTCCCAAATTCTTCCAAAAGAAAAAAAAAGATCTTTTTCCTCTTCCAGGATCTCACAGGCAGACTTCACAGTGGACGGAACCCCCTGCTGAGCAGTGTTGAGGCTCCAGCTCAACCAAGGATTGCGGTCCCGGGTTCTTGTTCCAGCAGTGACCCTGTGTGATGCTGCCTGCTGTACCTGGGTCCCTCCCATTTCTAAAGTTTTATGGCCCCAGAACTCAATGAAGCACTGTAGGGAGACAAAATGAATTGGGTGGCGAAGAACAGATAAGACCTCATAGGAAGGTACCTGCAGTGAGGCAGCCCCTGAGTCTCATCCGCCACCCCAGGACTATAACACACTCAGGGTACAGGGTGGGGCGCTGCCAGGCAGCATAATCCATGGTGCATGTGCAGAACAGAACCCGGTCCTGCACAACATGAACACCCCTTACGGATGCCACCTGCACCCAACACTGGAGATGTCCCCATGGCCATGTCTGGCAGCAGCACTGCAGAAAGCAGGGCAGAGGAGACAAGTGAGGTGCCCCAGGCAGGGCGTCTGCTGAGGGTCCAACATGCCAGGGACACAGCTGGCTCCTTTGAAGCAAGGAAAAGAGAATAAACAGAAGGACAGTGGGTGAGACTTGGATGTGGGAAAGGACTCAGAGACTCCTGTGGCTCACCCAAGAGAAGTCGCACACGTGGGCACTGAGTTGCGAGAGAAAAGCATGAGCTAAAAGACATTTCTGACCAAGAAAAACCAAGGGCTTGGGTCATAGGAAGCAGGGGTTAAAGGAAAGGTTAGTTCCGATGTTTTAAACCTGGGTGGCCAAAGAAAAGTGGTGTCGGGGTGAGAACTGGAACTTGGAAGTCAGGCCAAGTCAGGTATCAATGTCTGAGGCTGGGCGAGGTCAAAGGAGAACCAGGTGAGAAGTGAGAAGTGAAGGTGAGAAGTGAAGATGGATGTGTTCGGGGGGAGTCACCAACAGAGGGGTATGGTAAAGTCCGCCAGGTGAAAGTAGGTTCTGGAAAAAGATATGGGAGGAAGGCATGTGGTAAAGAGGCAGGGAGAACTCAGTGGGAGGCTGGACAGAGGTGTGTCTGAAAGGAGGGGCCTGCTAATGCTAGCAAAAGTCATGGCGCAGTAATAGAGTAGAACAAAACAGGAGGCCCAATCCATCAGTCACATTTCTCTGCTCCTCCATGAGCCACTGGTGCAAGCCTGAAGGTCCCACTTTTACTTCTCTGCTCTGAGCATACTCCGCTGCATAGAGACCCACACTGAGTGTCAGCTGCTGCATCTCCAGTGACAAGCAGGCTGACTCCATTCATCGGCCTTCTGCAGATGTCTACGTGGCTTCACGGGAATCGAACATGAACTGTGGGTGAAATATCAGCACTTAAAGTTCCATGAATGCTTTCTTAGTAGCAGAAGGAACTACCAATGCATGTTATATTAACTTCCTGAAGAAAGACAACAGGCCGGGCACGGTGGCTAGCCTGTAATCCTAGCACTTTGGAAGGCGGAGGCAAGAGGATTGCCTGAGACCACAGGTTCGAGACCAGCCTAAGCAACACAATGAGACCTCGTTTTTACAATAAATTTTTTAAAAAATTAGCTGGGCATGATGGCGCATGCCTGTAGTTCCAGCTAACTGAAAGGTTGAGATGGAAGGATCATCTGAGCCTAGCAGGTCAAAGCTGTGGTGACCATGAGCATGCCACTGCACTCCAGCCTGGATGACAGAGTGAGACTCTGACTCCAAAAAAAAAAAAAAGACAATTATTTTTCCTAGAAATACATTCTCTTCAAAGACAAATGCCCTTCCTGCCATCAGAGATGCCAATGGTTCTGAGGTCTACTGCGTTCCCTGTGATTCACAGACACTCAGCCGTAGCCCTTACAGAAGTTCAAGTTTCTACTCAACTAATATCTGACCTTAAACCTGGGGAACAAAGACTCAAGACTCAGATCTATCCCAACTGCCCAAGTGTGTTTCTGGTTTACTTTTTATTCTCACTACTAGTAAATGTTCAATTCTATTAACGTTTTGAAATGAAACTTAGCAACAAGCTGTGTAGAAGCTGAGAAGTAACCAAATGTTGTTTCATTTTTTTAAACATTTTTCAACAAAATTCTCCCAAGCCACAATCTTACTTATTAGTCTCTTGCCCATTAAAGGGCAGCATCTCTGTCCAATCAATCTGTCCAGTCTTAAAGTCGAAGATGGTCACAGTGTCCATTTCAACATCGTAGAAGCAGATTCTGGAATCAGGGCTGTTGTCAGCCTAGGGAAAGAGAAAGCCAGAAGGTCACCTGCCTGCCTGGACCAGCAGTTTTGTGGGCTGTGCTTGGTGGTCTATGCAGTGAATGTCTGAGAAAAACAACCCTGGTGTCAACCATGGCCACAGGCCACAGAGCTTCCAAGGAATAGCATTCTTTCAGCATTCATGATTTGAACATCAACTGCCCTTTATTTCAATGGAACATGTTTTGAATTACTACTCTATACTTTCAGATACTTGAAAACAAATTCTAAAAAAGCATGTCCAGCTGCTTTCAGTACTGACTTGAGATATCATCTTAGCTGAGGTAGGTTAAGTAAGGGAACCAGAAGGAACCTAGATTCTGATAAACCAGTTCTCATACAGGTGAGCAAAAACGAAATGAAGGCCATAAAGAAGGAGGGCGGCTGGCAACCACAGTTTGGGGCTGGCACACGAGGGGGTATGTACTGTTCACAGCAAAGAAGGCCAGGAACAGGAGGCATCACAAGGTCCAGCAGCACCCAACATGCTGGGGAAAGGCCAGATTCTGCACACGCTCCTCAGCCCTAGCAGCCCAGTGGAATTCCTGGGAACTTTAAAGGATAGCGTTATATTCATATGTTCATAGCAGCACCATTCACAAGTGCCCCAAAGTGCGAGGCCTCCAGGAGTCTATGGACAGACAGATGGATAAACATGAGGTCTATCCATACAAAGGACTATTACCCAGCCATAAATAGGAATGAAGCACTGATAGACAGACAGATGGATAAACATGAGGTCTATCCATACAAAGGACTATTACCCAGCCATAAATAGGAATGAAGCACTGATACCTGCTACAACGTGGATGTACCTCAAAAACATTGTGTTCAGGAAAAGACCCAGAAACAAGAGCCACATACTGCATTTCTATAAAATGTCCAGGATAAGAAAATTCAGTGACAGACACAGATTGGGAGTTGTCAGAGGCTGGGGTGTGGGGGAATGGGGAATGATTGTTTAATGGGCAAGGGTTTTTCTTTTGGAGTAGCGAAAATGTTTTTGAACTAGATAGAGGTGGCGATCGCACAACACCGTGAATGTACTAAATGCCACTGAATTGTTCATTTTAAAGTGGTTAATTTTATATTACGTGAATTCCACTTAATTTTTAGAAAACCTATTTTAAGGAAAAAATGTTAGTACCCCAAAGAGCACCTTGGGCCTTTACTAACTAAAGTAAATGTTTCAAGTAGCAGGAGGAAGAAGGTGCCCTGGGCCCTATCCCCGCGGCAGCAGCAGCAGTACAATGGCAACTTCCTGGGGACAAGTGTGTGGGTCTTTTCATGTGTTGATCTCCTGAGACTGCACCTTCACACTGAAACTGAAAAATAAATACCTGCTGAACTGGGGGGAAAGTGGATGCTGGTTTCTAGCCCCAGAGATTCTGACCAAGATGCCCTGGGGTGGCTTAGGCTTCAGGCGGTCTAAGAGCTGACCAGAAAACCTAAAGTGCAAAGTTGAGAAACTCTGCCCTGCACCCACTTGCATGACAATATTTAGTGATTCTCAAGGATGAGACTGTCCTTTAGCCCCACCCCCTCACAGAGAGCCAGGCCTGGGGTCCGCAAGTATGGAACTGCCCACTCACCACCTCCCAGGCACTTGTGACTCAACACATCTGCCTTCTTGGCAAGTGGCCCTTCACGTGTTTTCCTTTACCACCCCACCTGCTGTGGGGGTGAGCAACAGGGGAGGTCTTCCTCCAGCCCCTGCCCCTTCCTATGCCAGAGACAACGATCACCAGACCCCACTGCTGCCCCTCCCACCACACAGTCAGCACAATCCAGCCAGACCTTCCAGGATAGCCATGCCAGGGACCACGTGGATTCTGTAATTTAACCCATCTTCTAGAAACAATCCTCCAGAAAGACGCTATGGATGTTATCCTCTATCCCTTTGCCCGGAGGTCACTGTTAGCTCACTGACCACATAGCCTCAGCCTGTCCTTCCACCAAGGAGGCGGATTCTCAGCAAGGAAAAGGCCACATGTAGCTCTCTGCACTTGTTACCCTTCTACCCAGAAGGCTCTCCCGACCAGGCCCTCAATTTCGTACTCTTGCCTCAGTCTCAGCTGGACTCACCTCCCTAGGAACCCTTCCCAGCCTCCACGGCAGCACAACTATCCCAGCACAACACACCGCTCTGTCACAGCTCTCACGAGCTGTGGAGGTTCACTCACTTACTACCTTCATGACTGATGTCTGCTCACCCACTGGGAGGGGTGAGGCCTCCTGGTACAGAGCACCTGAGTCTGCAGTGCCCAGCAGAGTGCCTGGCCCACTGCAGGCAACCAGTCACGGTCCCTTGAACAAATGAACCAGCACTGGCAGGCTGTGGGGGGCCAACCAACTCCAAAACAGGGCAACATCATTGTTTCTCTACGTGAAATGCTTAAAGGTACACCTTCAACAGTTCTCGCCACTCCCTCTCCTGCCAAAGGGAATTCAGTTGAGGGATGAAGAAAAGAGAAGAGGTGAGGGGCTCTCTAAAGAAGAAAGAACAGTTTCTGATGAACAAGAAATGAAGGCTGGGCACAGTGGCTCACACCTGTAACCCCAGCACTTTGGGAGGCCGAAGCAAGAGGACTGTCTGAGCCCAGAGGTTCAAGACCAGCCTGAACAAGTTGGCAAGACCTTGTCTCTATAACAACAACAAAAAATAGCCAGGCATGGTGGCACACACCTGTAATCCCAGCTATTTGGAAGGCTGAGGTAGAAGGATCACCTAAGCCCTGCGGGTCAAAGCTGCAGTGGCCGTGAGCATGCCACTCACTCCAGCCTGGGTGTCAGAGTAAGACTCTGACAAAAAAAAAAAAAAAAGAAAGAAAGAAAGAAGAAAGGGAAAGGCAGGAAGTGTGCAGGCAGGTGAGGACGGAAGCACGTGAGAGACTTGGGAGAGAAGTGGTAAAGGGAGGAGGAGCTGGACACAAAGACCCGTCTGGAGGAGAGGAGCTCAAGGCAAGACGGACACCCAGCCAGGAAGGGCAGAGCCTGCGACTCGAGTGGGTGAAGAGGCAGGGCGGAGCAGCCTTCCTGGTGCAGCCAGAGCAGGGAGTGGGCCTCACCTTACTGAGAAGGATGCTGATCTTGTTCCCGCTGGCGCTGCATCTGAGGGACGTGATGGCCCCCACACTGGGGACCAGCTCAGCCAGGTTCTTGCAGTCGCAGTGCACTTTGGCCTCTCTGCAGGGAGAAAGAAACGGCCTCAGTGCAAGGGTTCATTTCCTTCCTGTCTGTATTAAGCACTTGTTGTCTACAGGCAAGTCACAGGCTAAGGACCCATTTCTCTGACCTCCCCAAAACCTTTGTTCACAGACTGAGGTCTGCTGGGCAGCTCGACTGCTTCTCACCCTGGGTGTTGTGTGTGCATCATGACATGAGGCCAAGCTAGAATACAGGAGGTGAGCTTTTCTTGCTTTTTTGAGTTGGGGTCTCATTCTATTGCCCAGGCTAGAGCACAGTGACAAAATCATGGCTCACCATAGTCTCCACCCCCTGGACTCAGGCAATCCTTCTGCTTCCACCTCCTGAATATCTGGGACTACAGACATGCACTACTATGCCTGGCTTATTTTTTAAAATTTTTTGAAGAGATGAGGTCTTGCATGTTGCCCAGGCTGGTCTCAAACCCTTGGTCTCAAGCAATCCTCCCACCTCAGTCTTTCAAAATGCTGAGATCACAGGTGTGAGCAAATAGGAATATATATATTCTTAATCCTCTTCTTAAAGTAGCTTACTACAAATGCTGTCTGCACCTTGTAGGTTTCCCTTTACACTATGTTTTGGTGATTTTCATAGCAAAATGGAGATTGCTTCGTTGTACTTTGCTACAGTTTCATAGTTTTCCATCATATTGATAAACGAAAACTTATTTAACTAGTCCCCTGCCAGTGATATTTAGTTATTCTAGTTTGTTGTTGATATAAACGATGCTAGGTATGTATTGGTAGTTCATTATAATTTTTTACAATTTTATTCCTGTCTCCTCAGTTCTTCCCTAATGTCTTTCTTCTGTCCCAGGACCCCAGTCAGGAACCTACATGACATTTGGTCATCACGTCTCCTCAAGTTTCTCTTGGCTGTGACCATTTCTCAGACTCTCCTTGGTTTTTGATGACCCTGCCAATGTTGGGGTATGCTGGTACCCCTCTATTGGGATTTGCCTAGTGTTTTTCTCATGATGAGACTGGAGTTAGGCTTGAGAGGAAGACCACAGAGGTAAAGTGCTATTTCATCACATCATTTCAAGGGTGCATGCTATCAACCCGAATTATCCATGTTATGTTGACCTGATAACTGGCAGGGGAGAGTCTGTCAGTTCTCCACTGTGAAGTCCCCACTTCCTATGCTGTGCTCTTTGGCCAGAATTCACTAAGTGTAGCCCATACTTAAGGAGTGGGAGTTAGTTATGCTCCCTCTCCATGAGAATGGGGTATTTATATAAATTATGTGGAACTCTTCTGCGTGGGAGAGCACCTCATTTTAGACTTACTCATTTATATCAGTATGAACATTTGTTTTTTTACTTTCGGTTATAATTCACTACTGCTTTCATTATTTTGTTGCTCAAATTGTTCCAACTTTGGCTGTTAGGAGCTCTTTCAAAGGGTCTGTGTTCCCCAGTCATTGCGAGGGCTTTTTTTTTTTTTTTTAAGCACCATGAGATGCTACAGCCTCATTTGTATGTTTGCTGATTTCTCCAGTAATCCTTGGCTCTTTTATTGGAGAATGGTATTAGAAACCAAGATCTGGGAACCCAGTGTGCTCATTGCTATGGGATTGCTGCTGCTTGTAGGCCCTGTCAGCCAGCAGAGCAAGGAAATCTGTATGTGTTCTAACTGGTACACAGACACATGCCTACAATTACTTGTATGTGTGGTCAACCATATCTATGTTAATCAAAACAAGAGTTCATATGGATGTCTTCCCCTCTAATCCATTATTTCACGGATAATTCTAGCACCCTCCCCTTGCTTATCTGTAACTGTCCACTCCAACAGTGAGATGGTTGGCTCCCAAGATACCATCTTTTACTTCTCTGCTTGGTTCCAGTGTACGCGTATAAGAGTATGAACTCCTATGGGAGACACCTTTACCAACTAGAGGGCCACGCTCATGTGCAGCTCCTTCTAGAGTCCTCACCCCTTCCCAGGGTTACTTAGGCCAGCACCTTTCCCCCCACACCCTTCAGTGAAGTTGTTTCATACATATGTAACACAGTTAGATTGCTTTGTTACCTCCTGTATTCTATCCTGGAGTCCTCTAACATTCTAAAGAATTTTTTAATTTTTTTCACACATTAAGGTTCATACTTTGTAACATAAAATTCCATGAACCTCAACAAATGTACAGTATTAGGTATTCATCATATAGGAAAGTTTTGCCACCCCAAAAATTACCTCTGCTTCACCTATTTAACCCTCCTCTGACCCTCTTCTGCTCCACCACCATGCAAGGGCTAAGAATTTAGGCCAAGTCATAACATTTCAAACATGAAGTGGCTTATTAATGTTGAAATGAGAACATAAGGAGTTTTCTGGCTTCTAATTCATTTTATACTCACCGCATTGTCTCCTACTAATTTTTAAAATGTAATACTTTTATTTGGACAAAGACTGTACCTTCGGGAAAGATCAAAGCTTTTAAAGTGAGCTAAGTCTGTCCCTACAACCAGGAAATTTCCACAGATGTCCAAGAAGCATGGGTTCCCCTCAGTCTCAGAGAATAGCAAGAGTTGCTTGACAGTCCCCTGAGGAAAAAAAAACAAACACAAGATATATAGGAAAGCAGCTTCTATAGCATTTCACTTGTTACTGAACATTATTCACAGATAATCTTATTTGTTCCACTCATTAATTCAATAACTATTTACTGATGGTTTAGTGTGGGCACAGTACTCTGCTAGACTCTAGTGCTACAGGGGGAGCGATGGGGGTCTGTCCTCAGGAGAGCCCTGGTGCTTACAATCTTGATGGAAAAACAGACAGCAGCTAGTCAACAAACATACAGGCATATAAACTCAGCTGAGCAAGTGATATGTAGGTAATGAAGAGGGTCTGAGAAAAGTGCCAGAAGTGGCGAGAGGGTGAATCTCATTCACTAGGGTGGGTCTGGGAGGACTTGTCTGCAGAGGTGTTATGTTAAAGCCCCCAATAATACTTGTTATGTTGTCAGTGTCATGTGAGTGGTGACCCTTGGATGGAAACTCTAGTGAAAGGAAGGGAACTTTACCAGGATGCTAGGTACATCCTAGGTAGGTCCCATTTGTGAAAAGTCACTGTGCTGTACACTTAGCACAGCATGCCCATTCTGTCTGCAGTGTTACACTTCAGTAAAATGTTTAAGAAGTGAAAGTCTTGTCTGAGGCTTAAATGGAGACCGAGGATATGAAGGAGCCAGCAATGGAGAGTTTGGGCCATCATTCCAGGAAAAGGAGACAGCACATTCTGAAGCAGGAAAAGAGCACCATGCTCTAGGATCCTTGAGGCCAATAAGGCAGAAACAAGTGAGCAATGGTGGGAGTGGCATGCACCAAGGGTGGGCAGATGAGCTGGCACAACAGAAGCAGCATCACTGCAGGAGAGGGCAAGAGTTAGACTTTATTCTAAGTAAAACTGGAAGAGTACAGGGTTTTGAGCTAGGAAGTGCTGGTACATCCCCAGGGACCTCCAAGTGGCGGCAGAAAATCAGATACAAATCTATATAAACATTTTATCAAGACTTATATACACATAGACATGGCACCATTCACAGTCGTGATAAATGTAATCATATGTAAAGATGCAGGATTAAATCATAACTGCATAAAGTCAACTCCACTGTACTTTTTTTTTTTTGGTTGATGTCTCACTCTGTTGTCCAGGCTGGAGTACAGGGGCACAATCATGGCTCACTTACCCTCGACCTCCTGGGCTCTGGTGATCCTTCCACTTTAGCCTCCCGAGTAGCTGGGACTACATGTACATGGCACTATGCCTGGCTAATTTTTTGATTTTTTGGTAGAGACGATGTCTTGCTATATTGTCCAAGCTGGTCTCGAACTCCTGGGCTTAAGCTATCCTCCTGCCTTGTTCTCCCAAAGTGCTGGGACTACAGGCAGGAACCACCATGCCTGGCCCATCCTGTGCATTTTAAACCCTGCTCTAATTTTCTTTATCATCATAGCCCATTCACTGTTGAGTGGCAATTTACCTGCCTGGTTCGAACTTGAACTCGGTTCGGCTCCACCGTATAAACACTTTCTTCGTGCATTGCTAGCACTGGAGACTCGCACAGGAAGGTCCCTAAAAAGAAAGAACATCAGGACAGCAGCAGATTTTTTCACACTCACCCAGAGTTTCAGAAGCATGCCCACACATGATCCCTAACTCATCTTGGCCTCACAACAGCTTCATGAAGGATGCATTATCTGTACCTGGCAGACGAGGAAGGTGAGGCTCTGAAGCACAGGGAACTTCCCTAGGCACAGCCAGCAGTGACAGCCCATGTAGGCTTGGGGCCTGGCATGGAGACTCAGTGCTGGGTCCTTGCCCTGCGCTCTCCCTAGAGGTGGCTCCCCTTTTCTCCATCTGGTAGCTGGTGCTTCCAGCAGCACAGCATCTGAGAGCACAACCATTTAAGCAGGTGTCTGCCTATCTTATGTAGAACTTTGGAGCCATCATCTCCGGCTCTAAAGAGGTCCTTATCTAGTTAGGGAGATGATGACACACACAAAACACAAAATAGCTTGGCACCTGCTGTGTTGGTACTACTGAAGGAAATAAGGAGTTCAGCTTTGCTCCTAAGATGTCCAGATAAAAGAGGGGAGAAGACACAAATTATCGGCATAATACTAGGTATGGTGCAAAAAAATGTTATAAGAGAACGTTAGGCAACAGAGTGTTAGGGCAGGGGAAAAATGGGGGTGTGTGAAAGATCTAAGAGAGAGGTGATAACTAGAGAAAAGCCTCCCTAGAAAGGCAGGGGATGTTCAAACAAACATCCCAATGACTGGAACACCCCAACAAAAAGTCCTCTTGTGAGTTAGGAGAGTCTGGAGGTCAGGATGGGGAAAGGTAAGAACCGAGGAGGACAGCAAGTTGGGAGTACACCCTGATGACTGGAGCACTGTAATAGGCTGGAAAATGTCCCCCAAAGACATCAGGTCCTGATTCTTGCAACCTGTGGATATTGTATGCCAAAAGATGTCACGGTCTCGAGATGGGGAGATTATCCTGGGTTCTCCAGGTTGGCTCTAAATACAGTCACAAGTGTCCCTACAAGAGGGAGGTAGATTTCAGGCAGAGGGGCAATATGACCACAGAGACAAAAATTGGAGTTTTCTGACCACAAGCCAAGGACTGCCAGCAGCTACTAGAAGCCTGAAAAAGTAAGAGATTCTCTCTAGAGACTCCAAAGGAAGCCCAGCCCTGCTGATGCCTTAGTTTTGGTCCAGTGAAACCGATTTTGAATTTCTGGCCTCCAGAACTATGAGGGAATAAATTTCTGTTGTTTTAAGCCACTGAGTTTGTGGTCATTTGTTACAGCAACCCCGGGAAACTCATGTAGACAAGTGCTGAAGAGAGGACAATAAAGGTGGCCAAACTGAACAGAGTTAGAGAGATTTAGGAACATGGAAGGGTGTCTGAGACTGACAGAATGTCTCTGAAGATCCATTCTGAAATTTTCAGAAGCAGGCCATGGTCAAGATACCATGAGGCACTGCTATGCGTGGTCTGGAAACACCTCAGAAGGTAACCACCCCTTCTCTGGAAGGAACCTCTCGAAAGTATGGCGACTGTTTACACTACGCAGGAAGACTCAGGAGGGTGTGCTGGGCCCAGATCCAGCTGCAAGTCTCAACCACCTTGACTGGGTTCAACAGCATGCAGCCCTAGAGCCCCAGGAGGCCCTGGCAGCCCTAGCTGCAGTCCTGGCTCAGGCACAGGCAAGAGTATTGACACAAGGGTCCCCCCAGCCCTTGTGCCAGCCCCTGACCATACCACAGGCACCAGCACCCCCTCATTAGGTGGTGAGAACATAAAGCCAGGAGCTGTGAGTGCCTCTGATGGGTGAAGACTCTCACCTGCACTCTGCATCGTGGACCCAGAAGACTCAAAGATCACCACCTGTGTTCCATTCCAGACAGCGACTGCATCCTATAAAGGCATCCAGAAGCAAAGGTCAGGAAAAGTGAGATGCAGATAGCAGACCTCCTGCACATTGCCAAAGCCTTCTTTCTTCTGCTTTAAATATTCCCAAATGTTGCCATTCCATTACCCTGACAAGATCAGATGGTCGAGTCCTCAGTGGACACAGGTTCAGACTGTTTTTCATGTTACATAAAATACCTCTGGGTTTTTGTTATTTTAAGAATAGGATGTATACGGAGACTCAGAAAATAAGATAACACTGGATGTAACTGAGTGTGGCCCAACTTGCCATCCTGGCCCCTTGCTGCCCTGAATTACCCGCCAACTAGGCAGGGCTTTAGTCTAAGGTGAAGACCCCTCCTTCGGCCCATGGGTCCCCTCGGCAGTCACCTTGGTGGCGAACACACCACTGATGTGTATGTCCGTGCGCAAGCTATGTGCTACCCCTGTGGATAGGAAGCACACATGCAGCAAGCTTGGGGACACTTGCACAGCAGCCACTTGCTGGTAGAAGTGTGATGACATGGCCCGCTCGCTGAGGATAGCCACAGAGCTGACGTTGTTCACTGCCAGTAGGTTCTTCCTGGAGCCCCACTTCATTCCCATGTTGGGAGAAAAAGAGCCAAATGTGCGAACAGTGCAGAAGAAAGATATAGTCAGGGAATGTTTACACACACAAGGATTCACAAACCATTTCCCAAGCACCATTTATTCTTCGTGTTTAAAAAGACTTGAAAAATTTCTTATAAAGGCAAATGTGTGCTTTGTAGAAATATTTTAAAATACTGATACTTTAAGAACTGTGATTCATAGCAAAAACATGGAACCAACTCGGATGCCCATCAAAAGTGGACTGGATAAAGGAAATGTGGTACATACAAGGGGGGAATTCTCTTTTGGAGGGCAGGCTCCTTGTAGAACAGGCTTCACCACTAGGGAAGTGTTCTAGGACACCACTGGCATCAATATACCAGCTAAGCATTATTGTGAGAGGTTGTGTTTGGCTTCAGTCAATTTTGTTTTGTAGATTTTTTTCAATGTGTTTGCCATTTCATGATGGGTGCTTTACACAAATAACCTGCTCACACCGCACTGAGTATTCAACAGTTTTTGACCAAAAACGCATGACCCCCATGCTCCATCCTCCCTATTCACCCAATCTCGCCCTGACTTTTTTGTTTCCCCGTATGAAAAAAATCCTCAAAGGGAAACATTTTAAGGATGTGGAAGGTGAAACAAAACAGTAAAAGTACTAAAAGGCATCCAAATTGATAAGTTCAAAAACTGTTTTGAGCAATGGAAAAATCATCGCAATAGGTATATTGCATCAAATAGAGAGTACTTTGAAGGTGACTGAAGTTTAAACATATAAGAATAAATGTATAATTTTTTATAAATAAATTTTATTTTTGGGGTCCCCTTTGTATATACCATGCAATACTCCACAGCCATAAAGAAGGACAAAATCATGTCCTTCAAAGCAATGGATGCAGTTGGAGACCATCATTCTAAGTGAAATATCACAGAAACAAAAAACTGAACACCACATATTCTTACTCATAAGTGGGCACTAAACATTGTGCATACAGGCACAAAAGCAGAAACAACAGACACTGGGCATTGCTGAAGAAGGGAGGGAGAAAAGATAAGAGGCACACAAGCACCCACTGGGTACCATGTCCACTACCAGAGGAGAGGGCTCGCTAGAAGCCCAAACCTCACCTTCACACAATCTACTTATGTGGCAAATCCTTACATGCACCCCACAACTCTAAAATAACTGAATAAAAAGAGTTGTGAATTGGCAGGTAGTCACTTGTGTGTCTGTTCTCACTGGAAGGGCGTCTTCTAGAATTTGCTTTTCTGAGTGTGATATAGAGATGTTTACTTTTTTATAAATGGATAGACAATTTACATAATATACAAAATTATCCAGTTTTCCTCTGCTGATGTGAAATGTCAGTTTCATAATTTTATATTAAACTTCCAAATATAACTAAAATATTCAGTTTTCAACAAAAAATTAAAAGCCATGCAAAACAGGAGATTATGACCCACATACAGGGAAAACAAAACAAAAAAACAGGCATCAGAAACTGCTATGAAACGGTCCAGATGTTGGTACTTAGCAAAGACTTCAAAGTAGCCACTGTAAATATGTTGAAAACACTAAAGGAATCAAGCTTAATTAAGTAAAGGAAAGTATGATGACAATATTTCCTCAAGCAGAGAATATAAATAAAGAGAAATTATAAAAAGAGCCAAATGCTCAAGAGAAATGAAAACATATGTCCACACAAAAATCTGTACACAGTGTTCATAGCAGTATTAGCCAAATATCCATTAAAGTAGTGAAGGGATAAACAAAATGCAGTCTGTCCATATAAGAGAATGTTATTCAGTCATAGAAAGGAATAAAGCCTGACACATGCTGTAACATGGCTGAACTTTGAAAACATCATGTTACATGAAAGAAGACAAGCCGGGCTCGGTGGCTCAGCCTGTAATCCCGCACTTTGGGAGGAGGTGAGTGGATTGCCTGAGCCAGCGGGTTCGAGACCCACCTGGGCAACTTGGCGAGACCTTCTCTCTACAATAAATCAAAAATCAGCCGAGCGTGGTAGCGCATGCCTGTAATTCCGGCTCCTCGGAAGGCTGAGGCACAAGGATCACCGGCGCCCAGCAGGGCGAGACTGTGGTGGCCGGGAACAGCCACTGCACTCCAGTCTGGGCAACAGAGTGAGACTCCAACTCAAAACAAAAAAAGCAAAAAAAAAGAAAGAAGACAAAAGACCACATTAATATGTGATTCCATGTATATGAAATATCCAGAATAGGCAAATCCTTAAAGACAGAAAGACGATTAGTGACTGTATAGGGTCGAGGAAGAAAAGGAGTGACCACTAAAAAGTAAAGATTTTTTTTTTTTTTGAAAAAAAAAGAAAAGGCTGTACTAGGCTGAAGGGCAGTGGCCCACTCACAGCTACCACAGCCTTGGTCTGTTGGGTTCAGGCAATCCTTCCACCTCAGCCTTCCAAGAAGTTGGAATTATAGGCATGAGTCACTATGCCCAGCTAATTTTTTGATTTATTGTAGAGATGAGGTCAAGAAGTTGGAATTATAGGCATGAATCACTATGCCCGGCTAATTTTTTGATTTATTGTAGAGATGAGGTCTTGCCAAGTTGCCCAGGCTGGTCTTGAACCCGTAAGCTCAGGCAATCCTCTCATCTCGGCCTCCCAAAGTGCTGAGATTATAGGCGTGAGCCGCCGTGCCTGGCCTAGATTTCTTTCGGGGATAATGGAACTGTTCTAAAATTTACTGTGGGGGTAGTTGCAAGAACTCTATAAAGATACCAGGAATCACCTGGTGTGTGAATTATATCTCAGTAAAGCTATTTTTTAATATACAAAGGGAGACCCTAAAAACTGGAATTATCTTCTGGAAGGCAGGCCCCTTGTAGTACAGACTTTTTCCACTAGGCAAGTGTTCTAGGAACCCATGGGCATCGGTGTATCAACTAGCATTGTTGTGAGAGGCTGTGTTCAGCTTCAGTGAATATTTTTGGAGATTCTTTCAATGTATTTGTCCATTTCATGATGGTTGATGACTTACACAAACAATCTGCCACACTGAGCAGACTGTTCAGCAGTTTTTGACCAAAAAATGAAATGACCCCCACATTCCACCCTCCCCACTCACCCAATCTTGCCCTGAGCAACATTTTTCTTTGTTTGTTTCCCTGGATGAAAAAAGTCCTCAAAGAGAAACGTTTTGCTGATTTGGAAGAGGTGAAATAAAAACCAGCAGAAGCACTAAAAGACATCAAAACTGATGAGTTCAAAAACTGTGTTGAGCCAGGCACAGTAGGTCATGCCTATAATCCCAGCACTTTGGGAGGCGAAGGTGGGAGGATTTCCTGAGCCCACAGGTTTGAGAACAGCCTGAACAACATGGCAAGACCTAGACTCTACAACAAATCAAAAAATTAGCTGGGCGTGATGGCATGTGCCTGTAGTTCCAGCTACTTGGAAGGCTGAGATGGAAGGATCGCCTGAGCCCAGCAGGTGAAGGCTGTGGTGGCCGTGAGCATGCCACTGCATTCCAGCCTGGGTAATAGAGTGAGACTCCAACAACAATAACAACAACAAAATCTCACAAAACTATGCTGAGCAGTGGGAAAAGCATCTCAATAGGTGTATTGCATCAAATGGTGAGTACTTTGAAAGTAACTAAAGTTTAAATATGTTTGAATACACAATTTTTTAATAAACAAATTCCATTTTTGGAGGGTCCCCCTCATATCTACAGATAGAAAAACATTAATAGACAGAGATAGAGGGATGGGTAGGTAGATAAACAGGTTCATAATCTCTTGTCTGCAATTTTGAAATCCAAAAGGTCTTTAACATGTTTTTATTCTTATTTTCATATAGTCATAAGTTGAATAACTAATACATAGGTTCAAAGTCAACGACTTCTTCCACTTTAGTGCAGCAGAAAATGAGTGTACCACTCCCTGCAGAGTTGTACCTTTATCTGCTTGATGTTTCCTTCAAGCTCGGTGGGGGTTTGAAGGGTCCACCTGTCCCTGCCCTCCGCCCCTGGGCTGCACGGAGAGCTTGGTACTTTTCTCCACATGGCTACTCGCCCTCTATCGGTGCCAGCTGCCAGAAGACCTACAGGCAAAAACAAAGTGCATGTGAATTAAGTTGCAAGGGGCTGAAAACAGCAACAAGCTCCCTTCTCTGATCACCTTCTCTAAAATATTAGCCCTGCCCAGTTCAGTAACTCTCCAGTAAGCCTCGAACCTGGCCACACCTTTCCCACGGTTCGTACACTCCCTAGCCACATGGTGCCAGTGCAGGTGTTGGGAACGCTGCTTTCCGTTTTCCTCAAGACCCACCTGCCTGGCTTAGGGTGGCTTCCCAGTGCTCACCAGCAGGCACTGAGGAAACAGCCCTCTGGCACGTCTCCTATCCCTTCTGTCCTCCATGTGTCAGTGCACATGTGTGCATATGCACACATGCATATATGTGAACACGCACACACTCTTCCTGCACTGTCTTTTCTGGAGCATTCCAGGAGGGAATAGAGACCAATGTGCTTGTGGTCAGTCTGTCACATTTTTTACCAAACCCTCTGACCTTTACGTGGGATCACAAAGCTTTAGTGTTCCTTGCTTGTCTTTAATTGACATTATTCAAATGACTGTTGGTCACAATTGAGTTGCCTGAGCACATAATGCTTGCAGTTGGTTCTGTCTCTCATGCCCGGCCAAGGAGCCTCACCTTTGACTTTACAGTAACAAACACAGTTTACATTCTCTCCTCTTTCAAACCCAAACTTCTCGTCTGGACTCAGTATGTAATTCTCTCCTCGTTCTAAATCCCAGAATCTGCAACAGAAGAAAGCAAGCCTCATTAAGGGGCTGTGTTAGTGGCATTTTCCTCTGCTCCTAGGGTTTTGTTGAAGCCATGGAGTAAACATTAAAAATCAGGAAAAAGACATGATTCATCAGGCTCCTGGTATGAAAATAAATGCTATTGTCACATTTAAGACTAAATGTTTGGGCAGGTGTGGTGGCTCTTGCCCACAATCCTAGCACTTTGGGAGGCCAAGGCAGGATTGTTTGAGCCTAGGAGTTTGAGATCAAATTGGGCAACATAGTGAGACCCGGTCTCTACAAAAAAAATTTTTTAAATTAGCAAAGCATGGTGGTGCACACCTGTGGTCCCAGCTACTTGGGAGGCTGAGGTGGAAGGATCACCCAAGCCCAGGAGGTCGAGGCTGTGGTGAGCCATGATGGTGCTATTGTACTCCAGCCTGGGCGACAGAGTGACTCCAACTCAAAAAAAAAAAAAGACAATTTTATGTTCTATTTATAACCAAAGAAAGTAGTTATCAGTGGAAGATGGTTTGTATATGACGTTAGGTCACAATGAAATTGTGGGAACTGCAGTGCAGTGGCACTAGAGAGCCACAAGGAACATGTAGAGTTATGCAGCTGAACGGTAGAAAGGCCATAACAAATGATTCCATTTATGCCCAGCTCAACAAACCAGGCAAAGACATTCCACAGGCAGACATCAGGGCGGTGCTGCTCACTGGGGTGAGAACCCAGAGGGAGAAGGGGTGAGGCCGGTGAGGCCTTCAGGTCTCTAACGTTTTGCTTCTTGATCCGGGAGCTGATAACATGACTTGTCCCACTTGTGAAACGTCTTTTTTTTTTTTTTGAGTCAGAGTCTCACTCTGTTGCCCAGGCTAGAGTGCAGTGGCATACTCACTGCCACCGCAGCCTCAGCCTACTGGGCTCAGGTGATCCTTCTAACAGCCTTCCAAGTAGCTGGAACTACAGGCATGTGATACCATGTCCAGCTAGTTTTTTTATTTATTGTAGAGACGAGGTCTCACCAAGTTGCCCAGGCCGGTCTCGAACCCATAGGCTCAGGCAATCCTCTCACCTTGACTTCCCAAAGTACTGGGATTAAGACTTAAGCCACCACACCCGGTCAGAAACTTCATCATCATATGGGCACCTACTGTATATACGTTATGTTCCAGGGCTAAGCTTCCCCTTACAAGAACATGCTCCTGATAGAGTTCTCAGAAGGGGCAGGAAAGACAAACTCACCTAAGGGTAGTTTCCCCTGTGGCCATCACCAGAAGGCTGCCTTCAATCAAAGCAATGTCTGCCCAGTGACCTGTTCTCCCACTCAACTTGACCTGGACAAGGAGAAAGCCACCAGAAAGAAACAAGTCACCCTAGCCGAGACTACCTACTGCCGTGAGTCTGGAGCCTGGTCTTCAGAAGACTCACAGAGACTCACCAGGGTGAAGAATGGAGCCCTGAGAGGTGGCCTTGGTTTCCAAGACATGGGCCAAAGCAAACTGTTATTCTTACACGTTAAATAACATATGGAGCAAGCACCTGCCAGCAGAGGCATTTCTCTAGAGCGATAGCTTAGTTGATAGCTAAGCTCCCAGTTTAGCCACGGCCACACCTCTGGGCAGGTGTCACCATCCCTCTTTTGCAGAGAACAAACTTGCACAGGGCCCAGCAGTCAGTGGGTAGCCGAGCAGAGGATCTGAAGTCAGGTACCATGGACTAAAGTTCCTGACTCCCAGTGACTGTACTTGCCTTTAGGAGATAAAGTTAAATGAGGACTTAAGGGTGGGTGGCCCAGACCTGCTAGATTGTGATATAGGAAGAGATACCAGAGAATCCATACTTCCTCATGTGCCACACTCTCTCCCCATTCCCACCATGCAAGGACACAGTGAGAAGTCCCCAACTGTCTGCAAGCCAGGAAGGGTACCTCCCATCCCACGAACCAGATCAGCTAGCACCTTGATGTGGGACTTCCAGCCTCCAGAACTGTGAGTGCTAAGTGTCTGCTGTCAAACTACATGGTCTGCAGGGGGTTGTCACGGTGGTCCGGACTGGCTAAGACACCAGATTCACATGATAAGGGCCCATGTCCTCAGCTGCTGTTACAGGATGAATGTATGACCAAATAAGCACTAACAGAAAAGTTAGCTCTGTAATCTATAAGGATGTCTTTAGAGAGTTCAGTGCTCTCCAGGGAGCATGGACTCCTGCATATAAACCGAGAAATCATAGGAGGGCAATGACAGGCAGGACCCACAGGCAGGAGCACACAGTGCCCAATGCCTTCACCGCGGGTCTCCCATCTGGAAGGTTAGTCCCAGAGCTGGCACTGCAAGATGTCTAAAAGGACATCATGGTGTCTTTCAGTAGACACAGTAAAGCATCCATTGCCCAACGAGGGTAAGTTTAACACACATCCCTAGGGTAAAACAACGTGCACACATGGGCAAGAGCAGATGGGAAGGGTCTTCCCACCGAGTCCTGTGTGGAGGTCGACCAAGAGGCTGCCAAATGAGCGTGTCATTCTTTGTCATACCCCAGGTTGTGAGGCGTATGGCCTGGGCACAAGCCCGGGCTCCCTCCCAGCTCCCTCCCAACACACCCACATCCTCCCAGTGATGCAGGAGAGTGTCCATCTCTTTTGTTTCCCTCACCGTGAACTGAATGCCGTATGATAAATAGTGATATTAGGCAGCCATGTTGGCTGCCATAAGCAGAGACGACCAGAGGAAGTATGGTCAAATGAGGCCAGAGGGGATCTGGACTGAGCTCTCATGCACAAGCCTGCGGCTATGAACGGGCCCCTCGGGGCACCCAGACCCACTCCCCCACTCACCTTCATCACTTCTTCGGTTTTGCCCTCGGGAGTCACTGTGTACAGGGACAACAGGAGATTCTCCGTAACCACCACCAGCACCTGTCTTTGCTCCATGTAGAATAGCGCCTGGATGGAGCTGTCTGTGGAGGCCACCTGCGTGGTCTTACCCTTCTCGTCCACATAGTGCACTGTCCCTGGGGGCATAGGCGGGTCAGGTCACTATACCAGGCAGCCCTTGGGTTGTCAGTTTTCATGAGATGCAAGAGCAGCCACTTCTGTCTCCTTAGGACTTGTTCAAAACAAAGCATCTTCATTACAAGAATGCAAAAGTGAAATGCATGCCACAGCCTCAGGCTGCCAGCCCTGAGGCAACCTCCAGGTCATGGTTCATCAGTCTTCGATGAGCTGCCTCTATTGACTGCCTTCTCCCATCCTGGAGGACCTTAACGTCCACACTGTCAATTCTTCTGATGCCACAGCCTTGAGACTCCAGGTCTGTCTCAGTGCCTACACCCTCCACACGCTCAGGCACTAAGTGACAACCTCGCTCTGCCACCGCTCCCTGTCCCTTCTGTCCCGGGGGCTGTTGCTGTGCCACCTGGCTCTCTGTGGGTCTTCTTGCTCTGAGCCACAGGACTCAGCTGCACCGAGCCTAGAGTGCCCCTCTCCCACCCTGCTCCAGCCCTGGCCGTCCACTCTGTTCCTTTCTGGGCATCTGGGCTGTGGGGTGAAGCCCACAAGTTTTTAGGGATTCTTCGGCTCATCTCGGCTGCCCCGCAGGAGCCTCCTCACCTCCCAGCTCCTCCCATCCTACTCCCAGGGGATAATGAGTTCTTATTAAATGGAAAGGTTCAAGGATCTCTAGGGACCAATCATAACAATAACTAGTATTTAGTAAGCACATACTACATGGCAGGTTCAGCTCTATGTAGTTTTATAGGTAATTACTAGGCAGATACTAGTATTACCCCATTTTCCACATAGGGAAGCTGAGGCCCACAGAGCAAAGCCTGCAGCTCCAGGCAACAGACGGGCAGAGATTCACACCCATCTGTTGCACCGTGCACCCCTCCACCAGGTGACCCACATGTCTTTTTCTTGTGTGCCTGGTCCCCACACTACCTTCTCACTCTCCATCCTGGCATGCCCCCTCCTTGCTACCCCACAGTTCTGTGCCCACACAGATGTCCCTTCTAGGCTTGTCTCGATACCCCCTCTATCGGCTCTGTCTCTTTGCCTTCTAAAATGAAAGGTTTCTCTTATTGGAAAACTATGAAAAGTCCACGGCTGCTCTCTTCGTCCTATTAATTCCTATTACTCAGCTGCTGGTGAAACCAACATGAAAGCCAAGTGCAGCTCCTGGCTCCTTGGTCTCCCCAGCAACAGACAAACATCCGTGACTACCCCATGAGCCTGGAAAAGGCTCTGCTTTTAACTTCATCTTGCCTGTGTTTCAGCCACGGCTGGGGCAGCCTAGCCCCCCGAATACACAGATAAGGAGCTGAGGGAAGACCAAACACATGGTACCTAGTGCTGGCCACCCAAGAAGGCTAGGCTGGCTATGGTTGCAGCCTGGAGTGGAGCCTCCATCCTGCTCACACCTCATCCCCAGACTCCAGCCGAGTACCTGGCACGCAGTAGGTGCTTGATAGCTACAGATTGAATACTGTGGTGCCACCAGAGAATCTTTTCAAAACTGCCTCTGCCGTCTCTCATGCCATGCAGCTGGCATGTGATTGCTAATTAAAAGCTTCCTCATGAAAACCATCCAAGCACAGAGAAAGCGCAACCTGTCTATCAGAACAAAGTGAAGTCAGCCTTGGAACACTGGGCGGATGCTGCAGGGAGGTGGCGGAGACGGCACACAGACTGCACACACGCGCCCCCTGCTGTTTCATGCAGAAACATGGCTTGCTTCCCATCCTGACCGCACCCCTGAGGCACCTGGTGCCCTACCACACAAGCCAAGTTCCTCACCATCCATCAGACTGACAAAGAACAACTGCCCCTCCTGAGACCCAATCTTCAAGAAACTTCCAAAGCTGCTTTTCTTCCAGTTAAACATATCCAGGGCTTTCTCGTCACCACTCACAGCCGCCTTCGCCAACTGAACCAGATCCCTGGAAGTAAACATAACAGGAAGTCAAGATTCTTCCACTGCATCTAGGGAGACACAGGGCGGGGATCCCTCCTGGGCCAGACACATCCCTCTGCACCCCTTCCCCCATGTCAACATTCGCACGGACCACTTACTCGCCAGGAGGGGGTTGCCGGAAGATGCAGTGTGTGAGGGGTTTCCCATACTCGTGTTTTAGCAGGGGTGTCCCTTGTACTCGACCCCTTTGGTCCAACTTCCACAAGAGCAGGACACCAAGCTGGAAAACCCAACACCACGTGTACAGGACACATGCTCTTACAGAATGACTGCCAGAAGGCAAAAGTTAAATGTGCAGTTGAACATATGCTTCTTCCTTTTTTAAACAAATTACAAAACCACTTACTACACATGCACCACAAAACTTCAAATAATTCAAGTGTTTAAAGAAAGAACTGGAAACTCTTCTATGACTCCTTCCCCATCTTCAGTCCCTAAAGATAGCAACTGTTACATATTCAGATTTTTTAAATAAACATTTAATTTTAGAATAGACTCAGATTAGCCAGTTGTGGTGGCTCACGCCTGCAATCCCAGCACTTTGGGAGGTGGAGGTGAGAAGACTGCCTGAACTCAGGGATTTGAGACCATCCTGAGTAACATAGTGAGACCTCATCTCTACAATAAATCATAAAATTAGTCGGGTATGGTAGCACACGCCTGTAGTTCCAGCTACTTGGAAGGCTGAGGCAGAAGGATCACCTGAGCCTAGCAGATCGAGACTGCAGTGGCTGTGAGCAGCGTGCCACTGCACTCCAGCCTGGGTGACAGAGTGAGACTCTGACTCAAAAAAAAAAAAAAAAGAACAGATTCAGATTTATAGAAAACTTGAGAAGACAGCAAAGAGTTCCCATGTACGACACCAGGCCCCCTATTATTAATTATTAATAGGCCTACATTAGCAACACTACAGTTCTCAAAATTAATGAACTAATGCTGTTAAATCACTAGTAGCTAAACCCATACTTTATTCAGATTTCCTCAGTTCTTCCCTCACGTTCCTTTTCTGTTCCAGGGCCCCATCCAGGATCCATCCTGACATGTACTCATCATGTTTCCTTAGGCTCCCCTGGGCTGTGATGACCTGTAAGCTCTGAGGTATGCTGGCTGGGTGCCCTCCAGTGGGATTCGTTGATTGTTTTCCCATGGTTGCCTGGGGTTGTGGGCTTGGGGAAGAAGAGCACAGATGTGCAGTGCCTTTTCCACATGTCATGTCCACACAGCTGGTGTTGACCTTGATCCCTGGTGGAGGCTGTGCTTGTTGGGATTCTCTACTGCAAAGGGGCCCTGTCTCCCCACTTCCATACCATCCTTTTTGGAAAGCAGTCGCTGTGTGCAACCCCACACTTAAGCAGTGGGGAGTTATGCTCTCCCTCCCCTAGGGCAGAGTATGTATACAAACTATTTGGGATTCTTCAGCAAGGAAGATTTGTCTGTTCACCATCTACATCCAAGGGGGGGACCCAAAAAATGGAATTTATTTATTAAAAATTGTATATTTATTCTTACATGTTTAAACTTTCAAAGTCCTCTCCATTTGATGCAATCCACCTACTGAGATACTTTTTCCACTGCTCAAAATAGTTTTCGAACTCATCAATTTGATGTCTTTTAGTGCTTCTGCCATTTTTTGTTTCACATCTTTCACATAAGCAAAACGGTTCCCCTTGAGGATTTTTTTTTTTTTTTTTTTGAGGGAAATAAAAATAGTCGCTCAGGGTGAGATCAGGTGAATGGGAGGCACAGAGGTCATGCATTTTTGGTCAAAAACTGCTAGACACTCAGAGCAGTGTGGGCAGGTATGTTGTCATGGTGGGAGAACTAGTAATCATCTATTTACAATAACTCAGGAGGTTTCTTCTGCAAATTGTGATGCAACCTTCTCAAAACTTCCAGACAAAAACTGATGGGCTCCTAGAACATTTACCTAGTAGGGGAAGCCTGTATTACAAGGGGCCTGCCCTTTGAAAGATAATTGTGGGGGTTTTGGGGGGTTCCCTTTCCTATTCATTCAATCATTTATTTCTGTAAGTGTGAATTCATGGATATTTATTTTCTACTTTGGGTTATAATCCAACGCTGTTTTCTTATTTTCTTGCCCAAATTGTTCCAGCTCTGACTATGGGAGCTCTCTGGTTGGCCTCTGTGTGCCTTCAGCGTGCCCCCATCACATGGGTCTTGTGAGCACTTCCCCATTTCCTGGAACTCTAATACTCTCCAGGCTCATTTTTCTATCCCAGTCCTGGAATCAGTCATTTCTCCAAGAAGCCCTGGTTCCTTTTACTGGAGAATGGCATCAGGAACAAAAATCTGGGCGCCAGGTACACTGTCTGTTCAATTTTGAAGTTATCACAGTCTCCGATGAACAGTACAGACAAGTAGTAGTGAAGTTCAAGGGAGGGGAAGATGGTGCATCAGAACTGGTTGCAGGGACTTCCGTGGCAGGAGATGCGGGTAGGCTTTGCTGAAAGGCAGTGTCTCACTCCAGATTCATGTGCGTGGCTCTCTGCCTTGATACCCAAGCGCTCCCCAGGGGATGTTTCCTGGCTCAAGGCTAGTGGACGTTTGCGCACACAGCCCACTCTTCATCCCACCTGCCTTTCAGTCAGCATGGACGCCAATAGCCCCAAATGTTGGATAACATCATGTTTCTTGCACATAGGAATAGGATTTTCAAATAATGTCAGGTTTAAAGGCAATTTACACAATAAGCCTCTGAGAAAAGATCTGTGAGACCTAAAACAATGTGTCACATATGAGTACACATCACATGAAGAGCGTGTTTTCTCACGTGATACTTCTTGACTCTGACACGTTGATGAACACAAGAAGAAAAACACTGTCGGCATCTTTGTGTTCAGTAACTCTTAAAAGGAAAAAGGCTTGCATACTGAGAGGCACACACACGAGGATAGAAGTGGTACCTTGCCCTGCCCAGACTCCTCCCTAGAGCCCAGCACTGCAGTGGCACCTGTGTGTCTGCACAGCGTTTTACACACACTCACATCTTCAGACATTCATCGCTGTGCCCTTCACATGCAATCATCCAGGACTTTTTTTTCATAAAGACTTTGGAGATCTTTGCGAACACAAACAAGCTTCCAGCTGACAACTCAGCCAGGCTCCTGAACATAATCTTATGTACACAGCATGTCCACATTTCCAAGCTGGTGCTCTGGGGAAGAAGTTGTAGGACACAAATGCTTAGAGCACCTGCACTGCAAGAGTCGTGATTTCCACTCGGTCAGATGTACATCTACCCTTGTCCCCAGAGAGGGAAGGTGCAGCCCACTATGATCAAGAGTTCAACTTCCACCCCTTGCCACGGACACAAGTGGCCCAGTGCGCGTTGCCCAGGGTTCTGCCCAACAAGCTAGACACATAAGCACGAAGCACCTAACTTAGAAACCAAGTCTGAGCCATCTCTGACTGCTGCTGCATCCTCCCACTCCTCATTCCTAATCCTAATATTGAACTGCCCCGGTCCATGAACAGCTCTTCTCTGGCTCAGTTTATTGTACTTCTCATCCCTACTGCAGGTAATCTTTTGAGTTCAGGGCTGCCTCTTCACTATCCGTGAATTCCTTCTATGTTATTTCACACAACAGAGTTTCATGCAGTAAGACCCTAAAGAAAAGCTACCTCCTCAGGTGAGAAATTAGCTCCATTTATGAAGAGCAAAGTTTGAGGGACTACTACAAAGTTAGTATGCACTAGGTAAGTATCTCAGTGGCACACCACAGCATCAAAGGTCCAGGTGCAATGGTGGATTCTCACAGTGCATCGCTGAAAAATTTTGCTACCTACTGGGGCGTAGGTTTCTACGACCCTCACGATGGGTTCCACTTGAGCTTCCCAGAGGAAGCCAGTGTCTGACTTGTGTAACATTCTCTCCTCTTCCCTCCTGATGGGATGTCTAAGGGACACTTTGTCAGGGGCCCGCCCAGTGCCCTCTTCTTGGGATCGCCCATGTCCCTGGGCACTGCTAATTGGTGTACATGTAGGTGCTTGTCCCGAGCTGGGCTTCAGGATCCCGAGTCTGGACTTGGGACAGCAAGGAGAAGCAGGTCATCCTGAGCCAGCTGTGTCCTCCTCCAAGACAGTGGACACCCCAGTTGGCCCCAGATTAAGTGCACCTTCTTGCTTCCTCTGGTCTGGGTTGATGCTACTGGTAACCAGGAAAGGATCTCTGGTGGAAAAGCAGAGACACCCCTTGGACCAAGCCTGGCAAGGAGATACATCTGTGTGTGGGGCTCCAAGGGTTTGTTCATTCGTTACTACTTCTCCTCCTGCTTAAGCTCATGATGAAATTAGTTCTAGCACAATCCTAAATTTTCTTAGAAGGATTAGATATTTCTGCTCTTAAATATTCTGACTCACAGGACTTGATCCACTCATACCTGGGTTTAATTTTATGTCTGGATAATCTTATTTTGTTAGTTGCTTATTTTTTTCCCCTAGAAACTGGATTTTGCTATGTTGGACTCAAACTTCTGGACTCAAGGGATCCTCCTGCCTCAGGTTCCCAAGTAGCTGGACTACGGTGTACACGATCATGCCCAGCTTAATGTGGTCAAGATGAAAATGAAGAAATTCAATGATCTTGAATTATTTTATTCTAATAGGGGATCTGCAGACTGTCCCACAGCAGGAAGGTGAGAAAGGTCACTAAGGAAGTAGAAGTTTAGGGGCAGGCCGATGTCATTAGGTGAGAATTGGTTAGAAAAATCATCTAGAAAAAAGGAACAACCTGATAGAAAAATGGGCAAATAATATAAACAGAAAAGGAAATATAAATGGCTCCTATAAATAATTTTCACCCTCAATAGCAAGAGAAATGCCCATTACAACACACTGAGACACTACTAGTCTAAGCAAAGTTATGATATCTTGACACAACACTCTGTGGGGAAACACGTGCAGGTTGTTGGTATGAGTTGACACATGCCACACAGAGGGTATTTTGGGAACATCCCTCAAGCCACAGGGCACATGCTCTGGGACCCATTCATACCCTCTCCAGGAATTTTTCTGAATACACACATGTGCAAGATGACAAAAGCACAAGGCTGCTCACTCTACCACTGTCTGTGCAGCGGGAGATGGAAGCCACTGGGATGTTTATCAACAGGGAGCTGGTTCAATGCATTGCAATACATTCTTACAAGGGGGACCCAACAGACACCAGAATTATCCTTTGGTGGGCGGGTTTTTTGTGGTACAGGTTCCCCTCACCAAGTAAGCGTTCTAGGAACCCATCACCATCAGTGTACCAGCTAGCATTGTCCCAAGAGTCTGCGTTTGGGTTGAGTGAATTTTGGGAGGGAGAGGCACTAAAAGGAATCAACATGAATGAGTTCAAAAACTGTTTTGAGCAGTGAAAAAAGCATCTCAATAGGTATATTGCATCAAACAGAGAGTACTCTGAAGGTGACTAAAGTTTAAATATGTAAGAAGAAATACACAATTTTTTAACAAATTGCAATTTTTCAGCGGGGGGGTCTCCTCTTGTATAATAAAAGCCAGAAACAAGGAAATCTGCTACCTACCAATACAGAAAGATCACCAAGATACACTGTAATATTCAAAAAGCAAGCAATATGACAGTGGGTATAGGAAGCATTGCTTATGTGGAAAAAATGAGGAAAATTAGGAGACAATATCCTCTATGTGATATTTCTGCCAAAAATGTTTAATCTGAAACATGAGGAGACAACCAAACATATCTAAATTGAATGATGGTCTGCAAAAACTAGTATGCACTCCTCACAATGCCACTGTCATGAAAGACAAAAAAAAAGAAAGAAAAAAAAAGAAAGAAGGAAGGAAAGACCAGGGAATTGTTCTTGATTACAAGAGACTAAAGTGAACTGACACTTAAATGGAATATATATATGAATATATTCCATATAAATATATTCCATTTAATTGTCATTATATGTAAAAAAAAAATGTTGTATAAAGCATATATATATATATATATGTATGCATTTTTTTTCCTTTTGGAGACAGGGGCTTGCTCTGTCACCCAGGTTGGAGTGCAGTAGCAGGATCACACCTCACTGTAATCTCGACCTCCTAGGCTCAAGTGATCCTCTTGCTTCAGACTCCTAAGTAGCTAGGACTACAAGTGCGTGCCACTATGCTGAGCTATGTTTTTATTTTATTTATTTATTTCTTGAGTTGAGGTCTCCCTCTGTCACCCAGGCTGGAGTGCAGGGGTACAATCACAACTCACCACAGCCTGGATTTTCTGGTCTCAGGCAATTCTCCCACCTCAGCATCCAGAGTAGCTAGGACTGCAGGCACACACTGCCATGCTGGGCTAATTTTTTGATTTTTTGTAAAGATGAGGTCTCACTATGTTGTCCAAGCTGGTTTTGAACTCTTGGACTCAAGCAATCCTCCTCCCTTGGCTTCTCAAATTGCAAGGCATGAATCATGGCACCTGGCCTATATATTTTTTAATTTTTTGTAAAGATAGGGTCTCACTATTTTTCCCAGGCTGGGTTCAAACTCCTGTCCTCAGGTGATCCTCCCATCTTGGCCTCCCAAAGTGCTGGGATTACAGGCATGAGCCACCACACCCAGCTGAAACACATGATCCTTTACTGGATCTTGGATTAGGAAAAAACCATCTGCATGAGTAAAGGACAAGTGGAGAAAATGCAGTATATATATTGAATCGTAGCACTGTATCACTGTTAAATTTCCTGAGTATGATATACCTCTATTATGGCTATGGAAGAGAATGCCCTAGGTCTTAGGAGAACAATGCTTAAGTATTTAGGGGTAAAGTAATATATCTAAGACAAACTCTCAAATATTCAGGAAAAATACATCTAGAAAGAGAAAGCAGACATGTCGGTTTTAACAACTGGTGAGTCTACATGAAGTATGGATGGGTATGTTCCTCGTACTAGGCCTTCAACTCCTCTGACAGTGTAGAAATTTCAACATCAGAAGTTAGGGAAGGAATCTATTTGCATGTGCCTGTATGTCTGAAGAAACTGAAGAGGTAGTAAGAAGCCATGTTTGCTGGAGGGCTGAAGAGTCTTTCCACTCCAGATGCCTTTTATACTTTTTAAACTTTGAAGCATGTAATGTATTGCCTGTGGTTAAAATAAACAAACACACTGTAAAATATCTGCCACATGTTTGTGGGTGAGTCAAGTCTGCACCGCATCACTCTGCTGTGGGGTCTGTCCTGTGCACTGTCCATACTGAGCAGCATCCCTGACTTCTTCCACACACCGGATGCCAGGAGAATCTAGCCCCCGCCCCAGGTTGTGACAACAAAAATTATGTCTGGACACTGCCACCTGTCCCCTGGGCAGCAGAATCAACCCTAGTTAAGAAGCCCTGAGCTAGGACAAACAGGCCTAGGGAATCCTGGGTGATGAGGGAGAGTGTCCATGGCACCGGGAGTTCTGGGTGCCATAAAGCAACAGCTCCTGGGAGTTTACCCCATGCCTACGAACGCAGTTTCCTAACAATGTTCATTTAAAAAATTACACACACACGGTTGCCATAGAGTGGGATCTTAGAATGACATTTTCAAACCTTGCTTCTGATAGTAAATGAAATCTATGATTACATCAGACAGGATCAGTTGGCAACCACACACTTCAAATAGTTTGGTCTTTAACATCCTCCCTGTGTATAAGAGCATGGTAAGAAACACAGAGCTCAGAAACCAACATCCAGTGCGTGTCCACTCACCCTGTCCCCAGACAAGAGGCAGTTCCCGCGGGGGCTCCAGTCAAGAACAGAGATGTCAGCAGTGTGTGTTGGGGGCACCACGTGCTGCTCCTTGTCCTGGTTGTTGAACACTATCACTTCTCCAGTCTCCCAGCCAACAGCCAAGACCAGTCGTGTCGGGTGCCAGCACAGGGAAGTGACCCGAAATGGCCTCTCAATGTGTGAATCGGGCAAATGCTCACCCTGTCAGACAAGAAGCAGAATTCCATAGTTCAGAGAAAGGCAGCCACTTTAAAGAATTCTGGCTAATCCATGGAATTGACATTAGCTATGATATAAAGAGCTGTTTATTAAAGAAATGTTCTTGGTAGGCTCTTACATTTTTATAAAAGCAGACCAACCTTGTCCCTGACTATCAAAGCAGCAAGTAAGAACACACAAGTGACAACCACAACCAGCTTATAAAGCATTATAAGGAACGCAACCTTCTCATGGCTGCTGGAAGGCTAACATACATTTTAATGGATGCTGTTGGGTTCCAAGGAAACCTTTTTTTTTTTTTTTTTTTTAACAAAAACAGGCTGCAGGCCAGCAGATGTGGTTTATCACTCCAACATTTTCAAATTGTGGTTCCAAGACACCCCCCAACCCCAATTTCCTTTCAGGGAATCTGAAGTTATCTTCAGAATGATAAGAAGTTACATGCCATGTTTAGTTTCATTGTCTCACAAGTCTACAGTGTTTTCCCAAGACTGTGTGACATGTGATATCATCAATGACAGCTCATGGAAAATGTGCTGTGTGTTCTTGTGCTTTTTAGAATTTTCTAAAGAAGTAGCTTTGTGGTATAAATGTGCTCTCAGACATCAACTCAGTTTGTTCTCAGTTCTTCTACTGAGCTTACTAGCAATCTTTGATTATTATTGTTCTAAATTGTTATTTTGGGCAGGGCATGGTGGCTCACACCTGTAATCCCAGAACTTTCAGAGACAAAGGCAAAAGGATTGCTTGAGCCCAGGAGTTTGAGACCTCATCTCTACTAAAAATCAAAATATTAGCTGAGCATGGTAGCACATGCCTGTAGTACCAGCTACACAGGAGGCTGAGGCGGGCAAATCACCTAAATCCAGGAGGTCAAAGCTGTGGTAAGCCATGATTGTGCCACTGCACTCCAGCCTGAGTGACAGAGTGAGACCCCAATCCCCCCAAAATAAAAAAATGGTTATTTTGAAGTCCTAAAGTTGTCTTTTTGCCAACTAGAAATACAGAAGTACACTGTTGATTTGTTTTGCAATAGTATGTTTTAGAGTTTCTAAGTTTGAAAATTTTATCTAAAATTGCTATAGTTTTGGAATGTAATAAAATTTATTCTTAAAAAAAAAAAATACTCAGCCGGGCTTGGTGGCTCAGCCTGTAATCCCAACACTTTGAGAGGTCAAGGTGACTGGATTGCCTGAGCCTGCGGATTCAAGACCAGCCTGGGCAGCTTGGAGAGTCCTCATCTCTACAACAAATCAAAAATTAGCCAGGTGTGGTAGTGTGTACCTGTAGTTTCAGCTACTTGGAAAGCTGAGGTGGAAGAATTGCCAGAGTCCAGCAGGTTGATGCTGGGGTGGCCATGAGTATATCACTGCACTCCAGCCTGGGCAAAAGAGTGAGGCTCCAACTCAAAAAAAAAAAAAAAAAAAAAAACTCCCTCTATAATACATGCTAGAATCTACTCCACAGGAACTGGGTTAGCAGGGTTTGCACTGGTACAGGGTCTGGCCACGGACAGGTGTGGCCCTTGCAGCTCTTGCATGGGATGTAGAAGCCCATAGGCTGTGGAGGGGAGCCACTGACCAGTGCCAGTACTGCACGGGCATGTGCATGCATGGGGCACTTTCGTCTGGATGCATTGATTAAGCGAAAGGTCCAGGAAGTGTCTTCTGTGCAGACAACACAGCATGTGCAGTCCTCTGGTGCCAGCATCAGGAAGGAGTATAATGTCACAGGTACAGGGCCAGGCTTGGGGGGCGCTGCAGGCCACGTCAAGGATTCTGCGCTCACCAAAGAGCGGCGCAGGGTGGAGAGGCAGGAGTAGGGAGTGATTCCATCTGCAATTCCAGAAGACCGCCCTGGCAGCCAAGTTGAGGTGGAGAAGGCCTGCTAGGAAGCTGCGCTGGCACCCTGGAAAGAGAGAACTGGGAAGGCCAACAGAGCAGCAAGAAGTATCCGGATCACCAGAGGCTCTGGGGCAAAATGGGTAGAATCTGGCAATGGATTAGAAGGCAGGAGAGTAAGAGATGTCAACAGTCACTCTCAGGCCCATTCTGGGCATTGGGACAGAGGGAGGTGCCTTCCACTGAGACGAGAGGTACTGATGACCACCTCTGCAGGGTGACAGGGGGTAGAGGAGAAGGGTCCATTTCAGTTCAGGTTGGGACTTGTGGAGTTTGGGTTTCTTTGAAACACCCAGAGATGTCACAAAGGCAGGTGGATCTCTAAGCTTGCAGATCACAGGGGACATCTAGCAGGAGATGTGCTGGTAAGTCATTCATTGAGACAGTAAATGAAGCCACTGGGGAAGTCAAGGTCACAGGAGGAGGAACAGGCAGAGGAGGCCCTGCACAAGCATTGAGGAATGTCAACAGCACTTGCAGAGCAGGAGGAAGAACTGGTGAAGCCCACACGGGAGGCCAGGTGGAGGGACACCCTAGCCCAAGCTCTGCCATGTTTCCTGGAGGACTCCACAGGAGTGTGGAGCTGTGCAAATGCAGACCCCAAACCACCCAGGGGGTGGTTGGCACACAGGGGTTGCTGATGACCACAGCAGCCTGGGAGAAGTTAAGGTGGCAACAGGAAGATGATAGAGGGTTGAGACGTGAGTGGGAAACAAAATTCCATCTCCTCTGTGAAGTACGAGGGGGGCCCAAAAAACCCAGAATTATATTTTGGAGAGCGGGCTCCTTGTAGTACAGGCTTCCCTTGCTAGGTTAAGTGTTCTAGGAAGCCATCAGCATCAGCGTACCAATGAGCGTTGTTGTGAGAAGCTGTGTTGTGAAAGAAACATCCTGAGTTGTGGCAAACAGGTAACTGGTTTTTCTAGCATGACAACACACCTGCCCACAGTGCACTAAGTGTTCAGCAGTTTTTTTAATCAAAACCGGTATGAACCCCATGTCCCACCCTTGCTGTTCACCCGATCTCACCCCCAAGTGACTTTTTTGTTTCCCTGGATGAAAGAAGTCCTCAAAGGGAAACGTTTTGCCAATGTGGAAGAGGTGAAACAAAAGACAGCAGAAGCACTAAAAGGCATCAAAACTAACAAGTTAAAAAACTGTTGAGCAGTAGAAAAGGCATCTTGATAGCTATATTGCATCAGATGGAGAGTACTTTGAAGGTGACTGAAGTTTAAACATGTAAGAATAAATAAACAACCTTTTATAAATAAATTTGGGGTTTTTTGGGACCCCCTCACATGAGGTGCAGTGGGCACTGAGAATGGCAGGGAGCTATGGGAGTTTGAGGAGCTTGGAGAAGGTTTCTGTCAAGGGTTGATCTGTGTGCCCCTCAGAGATATGCTGAAGTCCTATCCCCTGGTGCTTGTGATGAGGCCTCCTTTGGCAGGAGGGTCTTAGCAGATGTGAGCAAGTTAAGATGAGGCCATGAGGGTAGGCCCTAACCAAATATAACTGGTGTCCTTTTAAGAAAAAGGAGAAGAGGCTGGGTGTGGTGGCTCATGCCTGTAATCCCAGCACTTTGGGATGTGGAGATGAGAGAACTGCCTGAGCCTACAGGTTCAAGATCAGCCTGGGTAACTTGGTGAGACTTCATCTCTACAACAAATCAAAAACAAAATTAGCTGGGCATGGTGGCGTGTATCTGTCGTTCCAGCTACGTGGATGGTTGAGGTGGAAGGA